>NW_024742772.1:240000-290000 GCF_018991925.1 Homarus americanus
CCCGGCCTCCTACAGGAAGAAAACCCTATACCATCTTGCCTAAGAGAGAGGAGGGAATTTGAAGCCTTTGTTGACATGATGTGTACTTTAACCCCCTCAGCCATCCTCTTCCTCTCCATCTACCCCCACCCCCACAAAAAAATCCCCAGTCTGTTTGCATTCACCGTAAAAACAAAAAAATAAGTATAAAAATATCTAAAAATAAAAAAATAAAAAAAATCATTTATATTTTATTAGAAGAAAATAATGTTATGAGTAAGGCTTTAGGAGAGAGGAGGAGATAGAGGGGGGGAGAGAGGAGGGTGAGCTGGGGGTGGGGGGTAATAGGCAGGTACTGGGAATATATCATAGCTAGGTATTATTTTATTTATTTTTTTTTTACATAATTGGACAGACTTGACCCACTTACACGCTGAGCCTTGAAGCAGTGTGTGTGTTTGTGGATGACAGATAATGTTAAGGTGGAGAAGGAGGTAGGAGGAGGAGGAGGGAGAAAGAGAAGAAGAAGGAGGAGGAGGAGGAGGAGGGGAGGTGGAGAAAGAGAAGAAGAAGAAGGAGGAGGAGGAGGAGGAGATGGAGAGAGAAGAAGAAGGAGGAGGAGGAGGATGGGAGGAGGGTGGGAGAAAGAGAAGAAGAAGGAGGAGGAGGAGGAGGTGGGAGAAAGAGAAGAAGAAGAAGAGAGGGGAGGAGAGATGGAGAAGAGAGAAAGGAAGAGAGGAGGAGGAGGAGGAGGAGGTGGAGAAAAGAGAAGAAGAAGGGAGAGGAGGAGAAGGAGGGAAGTGGAAAAAGGAAGGAGATAGGAGGAAAGAGAAGAAAGAAGAAGGAGGAGGAGGAGATGGAGAAAGAGAAGAAGAAGAAGAAGGAGGAGGTGGAGAAAAGAGAAAAGAAGAAGAAGAGGAGGGAGGAGGAGAGGAGGAGGAGGAGGTGGTAGCGTGTTGATGTGTGTTGGGGAATCGGTGTCGTAACAGACTGGGTGCCGGGGTTCGAGTCAGCTATCCCACACCACCACAGTGAAGCATTATCAGGGATACATACTGTGGCCTACCTAACCTAACGAAACCCTAACGTAACCTAACCTAACCACACCTAACCTAACGACTCAATCTCCATTACGGTGTTAAGGTGGATTCAAACTTTTTTATTTATTAGTTATCAATTAAGTTCAAGTTTGCTTCTGGGTTACATATTACTCTTGCTATTTATTATTATTATTATTATTATTATTATTACTATTATTATTGTTATTATTATTATTATTATTATTATTATTATTATTATTGTTATTATTATTATTATTATTATTATTGTTATTGTTATCATCATTATTATTATTATTATTATTATTGTTATTATTATTGTTATTATTATTATTGTTATTATTATTATTATTAATATTATTATTATTATTATTGTTATTATTATTATTATTATTGTCATCATCATTATTATTATTATTAACATTACTCGTTGCTTTCGCTTTTAGTGGTGATTATTTACTCTGCCAGGCGTTCGTGCAAGTCCTTAGCCTCATAACTATGTACCTACAATACAATACAACTATAACAACTCCTGTGAAAGCGTTTTGTAATACATCGTTTACACTCACTCCAAAAAAGTATCTTCACGGAGGGAGTCGATCAATTCCACAATGAACACTGTGACTCCTGTTGTCTCGGTAGGGTTGTCAAAATCCTTCATCCGTTGTTTCATAATGTCTCACACAAAATCGTAAAGATACTTTTTTTGGAGTGTGTTTGTGTGTGTACATCTGTTTGTTGTGGGTTGATGTAGGTGTGTGTGTGTGTGTGTGTGTGTGTGTGTGTGTGTGTGTTCCTGGTCCTCTCAAGTCCATGATGTTAAGATGGGCTACCGTAAAACTGTCCTGAGCTGTCCCTGGGGCTGCTGTAAATCACCTGGTATATATTTTTGGTATAATATCTGTTACAAGTCAAGGGTCTATTTTAATCACCTGACATTTAGGTCTCTTGGATATACAATAGAATCTCTTGAGGTGATTTATAGCGACGACTGATTCACGTCTTCCACCACAAGGCCTAAGTGACCTCCTCCTCTTCCAGCATAAGACGTCAAGTAAAACAAAACACACACATACACACACATACATACACACACACCTGAGACACTGCATGGTTGTGTGTGTGTGTGTGTGTGTGTGTGTGTGAGACGCCCCCAGACAGCTCAGTAATCAGTCTGCATCAACCCACCTGATGTACCACCCAGTATAGTAGTAAATAATAACGATGGAGAGAGATACGACTGCTTAGTTTTACACCAAAGTTTGAGATATTTTCATAGAACTAAGGTGTGAGGGACGCCCATAGTCCACACCAATCAAAATATTAACTTTTAAGGTATTGATATGTTGTACCGCGGTCCACGTTGTTGTACCGCGGTCCACGTTGTTGTACCGAGGTGCAGGTTTATTGTACAGGTGTGCAGTTTGCTATGAGCAGCTGCAGTTCTTGGTTGAATATAATATACACTGTAACTTGCTGTAACTAAGCTGCACTTTGCTGCACACAATTGACCATACTATCCCGAGCTGCACCTTGCTGTATCAAGCTGCAGATCGGTATAGCTACTGTAGGTGTTATTACTGGCTGGTGAAAGTGACCCCCACACTCACTGTGGAGGCCTCACAAGTGTCACAAGCATAACATTATATTTAGACAACTACGCTATGTAACGCCTCCTATGTGACATAATCCGGAAATAATGAGAGAAACAACTTAACATGTCAACTATTTTTGTCAGCCAGAGACCATTACCTGTAGTGGTCAGTACCATAACGTTACACTTCAGTGGGATACAGGGTTTTATATAGCAATTTTATTAAACACCGAAGGATAAAGGAAATATTGTTCTACCTTTATTTCTCATAGCCAGATAGGCATAAACTAGTGCATAAGGTCAACACTGTACCATATATTATTGAGGTGTTTGGTCAGGGGCACAATGTGTGGGACCAAGGGCAGGCTAAGGTCTCTTTATCTCTATACAGTACAAACCTTCACCTGTCTCTAACTGTCCCCTTCACCTGTCTCTACCTGTCCTCCCCACCTGTCTCCCACTCGTCCTCCCCACCTGTCTCTCTCTGTCCTCCCCACCTCTTACCTGTCCTCCCTCACTGTCTCTACCTGTCCTCCCTCACTGTCTCTTACCTGTCCTCCTCCCTCACCTGTTCTCACTCTGTCCTCCCCACCTGTCTCTTACCTGTCCCTCCCCACCTGTCTCCCCACTCTCCCCTCTCCACCTGTCTCTCACCTGTCCTCCCCACCTGTCTCCACCTTGTCCCTCCCCAATCTGTCCCCACCTGTCCTCCCCTCAACCTGTCTCCCCCACTCTGTCCTCCCCACCCGTCCCCACCTGTCCCTCCCCCACCTGTCTCTCACCTGTCCCCCTCTCAATCTGTCCCCTACCTGTCCCTCCCCACCTGTCTCTCCACCTTGTCCCCTCCCCACCTGTCTCTACCTGTCCCTCCCCACCTGTCCCCACCTGTCCTCCCCACCTGTCTCACCTGTCCTCCCCACCTGTCTCTACCTGTCCTCCCCACCTGTCTCTCCACCTGTCCCTCCCCACCTGTCCCTCACCTGTCCTCCCCACCTGTCTCTCTACCTGTCCTCCCCACCTGTCCCCCACCTGTCCTCCCCACCTGTCTCCCCCTACCTGTCCTCCCAACCTGTCTCCCCACTCCGTCCTCCCCACCTGTCTCTCACCTGTCCCCTTCCACCTGTCTCTCACCTGTCCTCCCCACCTGTCTCTCCACCTGTCCTCTCACTCTGTCTCTTACCTGTCCTCCCCCACCTGTCTCTACCTGTCCCTCCACCTGTCTCCTACCTGTCCTCCTCACCTGTCTCTACCTGTCCCTCCCCACCTGTCTCTACCTGTCCCCTCCCCACCTGTCTCACCTGTCCCTCCCTCACCTGTCTCTACCTGTCCCCACCTGTCTCTACCTGTCCCTCCCCACCTGTCTCTTACCTGTCCCTCCTCACCTGTCTCTACCTGTCCCTTTCACCTGTCTCTACCTGTCCTCCCCCACCTGTCTCTACCTGTCCTCCCCACCTGTCTCCCCACCTGTCCTCCCCACCTGTCTCTACCTGTCCCCTCCACCTGTCCTACCTGTCCTCCTCACCTGTCTCTACCTGTCCTCCCCCACCTGTCTCTTACCTGTCCCTCCCCACCTGTCTCACCTGTCCCCCTCCACCTGTCCCCACCTGTCCTCCCCACCTGTCTCTACACCTGTCCCTTCTCACCTGTCTCTCACCTGTCCCTCCTCACTTGTCTCTACCTGTCCTCCTCATCTCTACCTGTCCTCCCACTCTCTACCTGTCCTCCCCACCTGTCTCTACCTGTCCTCCTCACCTGTCCCCTACCTGTCCTCCCCACCTGTCTCTACCTGTCCTCCCCACCTGTCTCCTACCTGTCCTCCCCACCTGTCTCTCACCTGTCCTCCTCACCTGCTCCTTACCTGTCCTTCTCACCTGTACCTGCCTGAGCACAACAATGCTCCTGTTTCATCCCACATAACTCACACTACAACACATCTCTACTGGTGTAAACTAACACATCTCTCTCACTAGTGTCCATAACTGACACATTCTCTTACTAGTGGCCATAAACTGACACATCTTCTCTACTAGTGGCCATAAACTGACATATCTCTCTCACTAGTGGCCATAAACTGACACATCTTCTCACTAGTGGCCATAAACTGACACATCTCTCTTACTAGTGGCCATAAACTGACACATCTTCACTAGTGGCCATAAACTGACACATCTCTCTTTCACTAGTGGCCATAAACTGACACATATCTCTCACTAGTGGCCATAAACTGACACACATATCTCCACTAGTGGCCATAAACTAACACATCTCTCTCTCACTAGTGGCCATAAACTAACACACTCTCTCTCACTAGTGGCCATAAACTAACACATCTCTCTCACTAGTGTATAAACTAACACATCTCTCTCTCTACTAGTGGCCATAAACTAACACATCTCTCTCACTAGTGGCCATAAACTGACACATCTCTCTCACTAATGGCCATAAACTAACACATCTTCTCACTAGTGGCCATAAACTGACACATATCTCTACTAGTGGCCATAAACTGACACATCTCTCTCACTAATGGCCATAACCAACACATTCCTCTCTCACTAGTGGCCATAAACTAACACATCTCTCTCACTAGTGGCCATAAACTGACACATCTCTACTAGTGGCATAAACTGACACATATCTCTCACTAGTGGCCATAAACCAACACATCTCTCTCACTAGTGGCCATAAACTGACACATCTCTCTCACTAGTGGCCATAAACCAACACATCTCTCTCTCACTAGTGGCCATAAACAACACATCTCTCTCTCACTAGTGGCCATAAACTGACACATCTCTCTCACTAGTGGCCATAAACCAACACATCTCTCTCACTAGTGGCCATAAACTGACACATCTCTCTCACTAATGGCCATAAACTAACACATCTCTTCTCACTAGTGGCCATAAACTGACACATATCTCTCACTAGTGGCCATAAACTGACACATTCTCTCTACAGGCCATAAACTAACACATCTCTCTACTAGTGGCCATAAACTGACACATCTCTCACTAGTGGCCATAAACTGACACATCTTCCTTCACTAGTGGCCACAAACTGACACATATCTCTCACTAGTGGCCATAAACCGACACATTTCTCTCACTAGTGGCCATAACCAACACATCCTCTCACTAGTGGCCATAAACTAACACATCTCTCTCTACTAGT
This sequence comes from Homarus americanus, assembly GCF_018991925.1. Classification (NCBI taxonomy): domain Eukaryota; kingdom Metazoa; phylum Arthropoda; class Malacostraca; order Decapoda; family Nephropidae; genus Homarus; species Homarus americanus. Next base: position 245,806 of record NW_024742772.1, read on the forward strand.
GGCCATAAACTAACACATCTCTCTCTCACTAGTGGCCATAACCAAACACATCTCTCTCACTAGTGGCCATAAACCAACACATCTCTCTCACTAGTGGCTATAACCAACACATCTCTCTCACTAGTGGCCATAAACTGACACATCTCTCTCTACTAGTGGCCATAAACTAACACATCTCTCACTAGTGGCCATAACCAGCACATCTCTCACTAGGTGGCCATAAACTGACACATCTCTCTCACTAGTGGCCATAAACCAACACATCTTCTCACTAGGCCATAAACTAACACATCTCTCTCACTAGTGGCCATAAACTGACACATATCTCTCTCACTAGTGGCCATAAACTGACACATCTCTCTCACTAGTGGCCATGCAACCAACACACATCTCTCTCTCACTAGTGGCCATAAACTGACACATCTTCTCACTAGTGGCCATAAACTGACACATCTCTCACTAGTGGCCATAAACTAACACATCTCTCTCACTAGTGGCCATAACCAACACATCTCTCTCTCACTAGTGGCCATAAACTAACACATCTCTCTCACTAGTGGCCATAAACTAACACATCTCTCTCACTAGTGGCCATAAACTAACTCTCTCGTGGAGTATAGTACAAACAACCACCTCATCCCCTCACTCCATGGACCGGGCTGATAGGTCACACTGAATCACTGACACGTTAATGACAGGTCACTAATGAGTTGACCTGACCACCTACCCCCTCCCCCACTCTTCCTGACGTCATCTCCTGGCCTGGTCTCGTGGACACACCAATTGCCTCTGTTTATTAGTGATTTAAATACAATATGAATACAATAATATATCCTTCCAATGTGCGTTTTATTATCATTAAACTTTTATTCGATGCGAGTTTGTCTGTCTCCATGTTGTTATTGGCTGAGGGAGTCCAACAGGTAAACAAAGATTCCAACAGGTAAATGAAAAAGACTCCAACAGGTAAATGAAAAAAGACTCACAGGTAAATGAAAGACTCAAGCAGGTAAATGAAAAAGACTCCAACGGGTAAACAAAGATTCCAACAGGTAAACAAAGATTCCAACAGGTAAATGAAAAAGACTCAACAGGTAAATGAAAAGACTCAACAGGTAAATGAAAAGACTCAACAGGTAATGAAAAAGACTCAAGCAGGTAAATGAAAAAGACTCCAACGGGTAAACAAAGACTCCAACAGGTAAACAAAGACTCCAACAGGTAAACTAATTAGTATCGAGCACCACCTCTTATATAACCTCGTTTATGTATGTGTATAAATGAGTGACTTATCGGTGGGTATATTTAAAGCAGCGCTCCTCCTCCACCTCCTGCCCTCCCCTCTTTCTTCCTCCTTCTTTATTCTTCCTTGTCCACCACTCTCTCCTCCTGCTCCACCTCCTCCTCCTCCTGCTCCTCCTCCACCTCCATCTCCACCTCCTCCACTTCCTCCACCTCCTCCCTTCCTCTGCTCCTCCCTCTTCCTCCTCCACCTCCTCCCTCCACCTCCACCTCCTCCACTTCCTCCTGCTCCTCCTCTTCCTCCCACCTCCTCCTCCTCCTCCTGCTCCTCCTCTTCCCTCCCTCCTCCCCTCCCTCCTCCTCCTCCCCCTCCTGCTCCTCCCTCCCCTCCCTCCTCCTCCTCCTCCACCTCCCTCCTCCCTTCCCTCCCTCCACCTCCTCCCTCCACCTCCACCTCCTCCCTCCACTTCCTCCTGCTCCTCCCTCTTCCTCCCTCCACCTCCTCCTCCTCCCTCCTGCTCCTCCCCTCTTCCTCCTCCTCCTCCTCCTCCTCCTCCTCCTGCTCCTCCCTCCACCTCCTCCTCCTCCTCCTCCACCTCCCTCCTCTTCCTCCTCTCCTCCTTTCCTCCTCCCTCCACCTCCTCTCCTCTCCTCCTCCTCCTCCTCCACCTCCTCCACCTCCTCCTCCTCTTCCTCTTCCCTTCCTCTTCCTCCCTCCTCATCCTGTTACCTCCCTAAGTAAACTCCACCCGCTCGTGTGTGTGTTATAGTATTGAAACATCACTCAGCCTGTACTGTGAATGGACTAAAGAGGGGGGGTGGGGAGAGGGAGAACGGGGAGGTAAACCTGACAGTACACACTTACCCAAACGACACTTACCCCTCTTATCTAACTCCAGTACACTGCCATTGTATGTATTGACCTCACATACACACAGGAGGAATGACAGTACTGTACTATAGGAGTGTGTGTGTGTAATGTTTTGATCGGTTATAATCCATCCACTGGGGGTCATAGAGGATAGAGAGATAGAGAGTAAAGGCTTGCTCTGTCTGTCTGTCTGTCTGTCTGCGTGTCTGTCTGTCTCTGTCTGTCTCTGTCTGTCTGTCTGTGTCTGTCTGTCTGTCTGTCTGTGTCTGTGTGTCTGTCTATCTGTGTCTGTCTGTTTGTGTGACTCTGTCTGTGTGTGTTCTGTCTGTCATCTGTCTGTCATCAAGCAATAAACATTAAGTAAAGCTAAAATACGCCTTTAATCCGGTGAATATTGTTTTCCTTTTCATCTCTTTTATTTCCTTCCCCTTTCTCCTTCCCCTCCTTACCCTCCACCCCTTCCCCTCCCCCCCACCTCTTCATAGGTACTAGACAGGTGAAACTGTCATGAAAGCGACGAAAGAAAGAAAGAAAAAAAAAGCCATATCAAAAGCCACTCTCTCCCTGACCCTTCCCCACCCCCACCACCACAACCACCCCCCTCCCCCTCTCCCCCCACCGTCACAATAGGTTTGAATAACTTGGTCGCTAACAACAACAACAACAACAATAAACTGTCATGGCGGAACATTAGGAATTTCCCTCAACAACAACATACATACATACATACATACATACAGACATACATACATACATTACATACATACATACATTACATACATTACATACATACATACATTACATACATACATACATACATACATACATACATACACACATATTCATGAACGTGTTGGCTATACTAAACGTGAGTCTCTTTTAATGACTTAATTAATGGGGCTTATGGTCTCAGGTGTGGAGCAGGTAACATGGCACGTGTACTCACTCACCTGGTTAGCCATGTACACGACAGGTAACACACACGGAATATTAAATGGATCTATCACAGGTGTACAGTACTATCATGCTGAGGCTTTAGTATGTATGTATGTATGTATGTATGTATGTATGTATGTGTCGCTGTTTGACAAGTGGAACAAAAATGATTCAATTTATGCCTTACGGAACACAAAGTTCATCCAGAAATTTGTACTGTTTTAATGAGCTTTTTTTTTAAATCATTAGACGAGAAAATGATCAACGGCGCCTTTAATTGTGTATCATAGGAAGTCCACAAGGCTTAATGATTATATTGTGGGTGGGGGTGAGGGTGTAGGGTGTGGGTGAGGGTGAAGTGTGACAGATGGAATGGAGGAATTATGGAGGCCAAATATTATTAACAATGGTCTCTTAGTGACATCATATTTCCCCTCCTCCAGGATTTACTCACACGCACACACACACACACACACACACACACACACACACACACCTCCCTTCTCTCATTTACCTGTTATGAGAGTCCAGGGAGCATGATCGGCGCTGAGAACAGTGTGTTTCTCTCCCTCCCTCCCTCTCCTTCCCTCCCTCTCTCCCTCTCCTTCCCTCTCTCCCTCTCCTTCCTCCCCTCCTTCTCTCATTCATTTCCCTCTTCTCTCCCTACTCTCCAATTCATTTCAAGTTCCTACTTCTCTCTCTCTCTCTCTCTCTCTCTCTGTCTCTCTCATACGGGAAAAAGGGAAAAAACAAGAAAAAAGGAGAAAAAACAAACACTGTAAGTCTCACGCTCACCTGGCCCCTAAAAGCTCCTGCTGGTTGGGTGTAAAATAATCCATACACACTTCCTTCTCCTGAAAAGTGTTCCTCCATTTTGCCTTTTACCCAGACACACACAGTCCACAGTTCGGTTCCCACCTTTCCTCTCTTTGTTCACACAGATAAACAGACAGACAGAGAGAAAGACCCTTCTGACACACACACACACACTTATGCACACGTATACACTCAGCCATACATACACACAAACTATCACACGTCCATACACTCAACTATCACAAACATATAATAATGGTTGCCCCTCGTGTAACGTGGATGGCCGACCCTAGTGCCGCCTAGGCGTGAATTTGTTTAAGGTGTAGAAGCTGTCGCCAACACAACAACCACACCCTGAGTTAACGAGCTGCATGACCAGTGTCAAGGAATAGTCCGAGAAGACTGACAACTCGCCAACTGCATCATTGCTAGCCATTACCCCAGAACACGATCCGGGGTAGACAGAGGCAAATGGCGTAAAGAAATTGACCATTTTATTACAGGTCGCTTAAACTTATACACCCATACACTCACCCACACAACCATACTCTCACTCACTCACCCAAATGCTGAGCCACACACTCACCCACACAACCACGTTCACCTACACACACTACTACTACTTTGCTGTCACTAGGAATTCATTATGACGATCATCCAGCTATGATGAGTTATTAAGTATGTCACGGTAGCGGAACACAAGTCCAGCCAATAACAAATCACGAGGAGCGTTAACATACCAAAAAGATTTTACGGCATGTCCCAAGGTCACAAGGGCACCCACGTTAAACAAATCAGCCAAATATATGGAGTGTTACTGAAACTCAACAGCAATAAAAACCTCTTCTCTATCATCAGTACAGACATACAGCGGGTACAGGAGGCCAAACTCTACGGTGATCATCAGTACAGACATAAGGGTACAGGAGGCCAAACTCTACGGTGATCATCAGTACAGACATAGCGGGTCAGAGGCCAAACTCTACGGTGATCATCGTACAGACATACAGCGGGCAGAGGAACCGTTGATCAGTACAGACATACAGCGGGTACAGAGGCCTTCAGTACAGACATACAGCGGGTACAGGAGGCCAAACTCTACGGTGATCATCAGTACAGACATACAGCGGGTACAGAGGCCAAACTCTACGGTGATCATCAGTACAGACATACAGCGGGTACAGGAGGCCAAACTCTACGGTGATCATCAGTACAGACATACAGCGGGTACAGGAGGCCAAACTCTACGTTGAACTTTTAATCAGCCAATGGTCGCTCGTTTACATGCTAAAGTGATAAACTGTGTGTCAATATTTTTCTCTTGTTTAAGCCTAGTTATAAGATCTTTACCTGTCTGGCCTAAGTAGAGCATATTATATCCCTTGCTTCCTCCACCACCTTCCTACATGATCATCTGAACCGCCCCACCTAACCTAACCTAACCTAACCTAACCTAACCTTGTTTGTCATTAACTCCTCTCCTAACTAACCTAACCTAACCTACCCCTAACTTAAACCAACCCTACCCTCCCCCTAACCTAAACCTCCCCTACCCTTCCGTCCCCTAACCTACCCTAACCCCCAACTCGCTTCAAAGTTCCATTAAAAACCCTGAGGAAAAAGTTTTAAGGTTCGAAATTTAAGAAGACAATTTTTTCAGGTGTTCTAAGTTTGGACCCACCCTCTTACCTATCACTCCTACTCATCTACCCACCCTCTCACCCACCATCTACCCACCCACTGACCTACTCCACCCACCTCACCCACCATCACCTCCACCTCACCCACCATCTACTCCACCCACTGACCTACCCACCCACTCACCCACCATCTACCCACTCTCACCCCACCATCTACCCACCCACTCAACCTCCCACCCACTCATCTACCTAAAACAGGAACTGAACTTATCACCAGGTAAATTTCCTTACCACTGACACCAACCGTCAACTTCACCGCTGGTAAGACATATTTCTTCAATGCTTATTTCCCGGAGATAAATTTCCTAGTCTGAGGTATTGTATGTAGAGTTCCATTGAATAAATCTGTCTGTCTGTCTGTATGTCCTTGTCTACGTACGCTACAAGTGTCAAGGAACGTTTAAGCTTTTACCACCTGCACGAGAGGGGGGAGGGGGAGAGGGGAGAGGGGGGAGAGGGGGGGGAGGGGAGAGGGGGAGGGGGACACAAACAAACAAATAAAACAAATACAACACCAAACTCAGTACACTCTATTCCTGTCTGGTAGATCGCCATTCTCCTCACCCTCCTTTCCCCTCTTCTCCCTCACACCCTCTCGGTTACACAATGAATATAAAAAGGCATCTGTGTTTCGACTGGGGGTGGGGAGGTAGGGGTGGGGAGGGGGTAGGGGTGGGGAGAGAAGGAGAGAGAGGGAGGAGGAGGGAGGAGGCGTGGTACACATCGGCTTGAAGAAGACTACTCCTCCTCCTCCCTCCCTGTCGTTCTATCAGTGAAGGGTGGGGGGGGGTAGAGGAAGAGGGAAGAGGGGTGGAACAGGAGGAGAGAGGAAGAGGAGAGAGGAAGAGAGGTTGAGGTGTGGAATCTGACAAGTAACGTAAAGGTTATTGATATGTCAAGGTGGTCACACACACACACACACACACACACACACACACACCGTCTTCTTTAAAGTGCATGAAACAGACCAGAGAGAGAGAGAGAGAGAGAGACAGAGAGAGAGAGAAACTATCCATCTATCTCTCCTGATAATAACACCCTCCCTGCCCCCTCTCCCCGCCCCCTCCCCCTCCATTCATATTCTCACACCTTCTGTCACTTCTCACCCCCCCACCGCTCCAGCTGCTTGGGAAAGAAACGTTGGCGAGTTTAACGTTGGCGAGGAACGTTGGGAGTGGATCATTGGCGAGTGGAACGTTGGCGAGTGGAACGTTGGCGAGTGGAACATTGGCGAGTGGAACGTTGGCGAGTGGAACGTTGGCGAGTGGAACGTTGGCGAGTGGAACGTTGGCGTGTGGAACGTTATTGATTGTCGAACGAGTGACCCCATACCTCGAGAGTAAACAAACAGGACGCACCACTTTCATTTGCTTCTACGCCTTAACTCTTCAGGCTTCTACGCCTCTAACTCTTCAGGCTTCACGCCCTTAACTCTTCAGGCTTTCTACGCCCTTAACTCTTCAGGCTTACGCCCTAACTCTCAGGCTTCACGCCCTTGACTCAGGCTTCTACGCCCTTGACTCTTCAGGCTTCTACGCCCTGACTCTTCAGGCTTCTACGCCCTTAACTCATGAGACATCAAGGCAAGCATGAACTTAGCATGCTTCCCTGTTGGGCGCTAGAACGCTAACGCTTCACCTTACACAAGGATATAGGAGAGTGCCCAATAAATAAAAAAATAAAAAATAAAAAATTGCCTCACAGTATAAACAACAACATGTAAAATATTAAGTTCTGAATGAATTCCTAAGTTATAATACCGACCGTGTGTTGTGGAGATAAGACTGCAGACTTACACACGCATTATTATCCACACAAGCACAAGACAAGAGGCTGATACAAGTCTTAGTACATAATTAAAGACTTAACAACAGCGTCTAGATACTGATACAAGTCTTAGTACATAATTAAAGACTTAACAATAGCGTCTAGATTCTGATACAAGTCTTAGTACATAATTAAAGACTTAACAACAGCGTCTAGATACTGATACAAGTCTTAGTACATAATAAAAGACTTAACAACTCCTCATAAAAGTCTTACCATAATAAAAGACTTAACAAGAGCCAGCGACGGGAGGAAAGAGTGAGAGAGAACCTGTCTTGGGGGAGATTATTATTACTGATGGGGAAAGAGACGATATAAGGGGGTAAGTCCTTCTCCTCTTCTCCTTGTCTGATGTGTTGACCTTAGTTCTTAGTGAGGCTGACCCTGCTCTCTCTCTCTCTCTCTCTCTCTCTCTCTGTTGACCTTAGTTCCTAGTGAGGCTGACCCTGCTCTCTCTCTCTCTCTCTCTATCTACCTATCTATATATCTATCGATCTGTACATTTCAACACGGACAGAGATAAGAATGAAATACGCACACACACACACACACACACACTTAAGATGTACCAGAATTTCATGTTTCAGTAACTTTAGTGGTTTTCTGTATCTAAGATTGACAATAGAATTTACCGTAAACTTTAACTTGTCCTGTTGCTGAAACGTGTGTGTGTGTGTGTGTGTGTGTGTGTGTGTGTGTGTGTGAGTGTGTGTGTGTGGCAGGGGATGTAGCTCAAATGGTAGAGCGCTCGCTTAGCATGTGAGAGGTACGGGGATCGATACCCCGCATCTCCAACCAATATTTTGGCGACTTGTGTTGTAGTGTGTTACGCCGTCTCCTAATTTACTTAAATATCCAGGTTCTAGGCGTAACCAAACAAAAAAAGTGAAGTAAATTAAAAGGGAATAAAAATAAATGAAGTAAACCTTTAAGAATTTAATTAATTAAATATTAACACAATAAAGAGCCTCGTAGGCTGTCACAACAAACTGATTCACCATCGAAACTTTTAAGACACAAATGATACTAAACATCGAAACATCAAAAGAATAAAAATAAAGCATTGGATTACGTTAACACTGCATAAACATATAAAAACTAACACTGAAATTAACTAACGTGGAACAACACTAAATTACTTAAATGTAACTAAGCAAATACTGATGGACATAAATAGAGACATAAATAGGTACTCACATAGATATACCACATTGGTGGCGACAGGAACAACACAGATAAATTAAGTATAAGTAACAGGTGACGAGTGTCACTCAAAGGATGTGAACTGTATGACAAGAGGACTGAACTAACTCCGTCAGTTGGTGAGTCCTATATATAAGGTCGGCTCCCGCCAAGCGACCCGCCGGTGGGTCGTTTAACGATGCAGATGGTCGTTAGAGAACAAAGAATGCTGGTTACAATACAAAATGGGTTTGAACAAATAATAACAGATAAAACCTTAACAGCACAGGGTTAAGGTGACAAGATTATATAATCGATAAATACAACACATCATTACAGGAATAATATGGAACCTGGAAGCATGTTATATAAAAAAATAGAAAAATACGACACGGTGGTAACAAGTGTTAATGATCCCAGGTTCGATCCGCGGGCAGGGTGAAACTATGGGTAAGTTTCTTTACGCCATTTGCCTCTGTCTATCCAGCAGTAATTGGGGACCTGGATGTTAATCGTGTTCCAGGGTAATGGTTAGCCAGTGCAGTTGGCGAGCTGTCCGGTCTTCTCGGACTATTGCTTGACACCACACCCATCCCACACTAAACCCCAACCATATTACACCCCACCACCACACCCAACCCACACTACACCCCAACCACACTACACCCCACCACCACACCCATCCCACACCATACCCCACCACCACACCCAACCCACACCATACCCCACCACCACACCCACCCTACTATTCCACCTGAGAGCACACAAAGCTTACATAACCACCTATAGTCCGGTCATCAGTGAAACAAGGCCTGACTCCCAGCTTAGGTCTAAACTTAATTGTACAGTAATAGCTTGGGCCCATATCACGCAACTGGTGTGTGTGAGTGTGTGTGTGTGTGTGTGTGTGTGTGTGTTACATAATTAGAATATTTGATGAAACAGAGCCGACTTGCACAACTTATTTGTATGTGTGTAAATAATAATAATAATAATAATAATAATAATAATAATAATAATAATAATAATAATAATAATAATAATAATAATAATAATAATAATAATAATAATAATAATAATAAACATAAACTGAAACACAAACGAAAAAGTAACCATAAAAATAAGAAACAAAAACACAACTGAAAATAATAAAAAACAAAAAAAAATCATAAGAACACAAGATAAACAAAACAAGAATAAAAGAATAAAAAAAGGAAAAACCATAATAAAACAATAATAAATGAACACAAATTACCTGGTCTTCCCTCAGGTGTTGTTAATATCCATCTACCTGGTAAAGAGAATATTAATTAAAATCACTTTCATTAGCGTTCTTACTGTACACCGGAACCTTATGCAGGACAGGGGGCAGGGGCAGAGGGGAAGGGCACACACACACACACACACACACACACACCCCTCCCCCCCAATAAACTAAAGCAGACAGCACACTAAAGGAGGAAAAATTAAAAGTCGAAAGAAAACATCGTCTTGTTCTCTGTTCCTAAAGTGAGACGGATTTAAATACGATTAAACGCTCTTTCACTTTTGGCGTATCGGTCGTAATTTTGTGTTTGGGCTACGATTCACACGACGGGAGACAGACATCACTGAGAAAATCGCATCCACCTGTAGGAAATATTGAAATGTTATCTTGTGAAATATCTCCAGGGTGTGATACTGTACTTGTGGTATTCCGGAGAATCTTAGGAATTTAGGTTAGGTTAGATATGGTTCCTGGGTTCTGTGGCTAGATTAGGTTAAGTTTGGTTATCTACAGTAAATACAGGGTGACCGAAGCTACAATTTTACCCTACTTGTTTTATAAAGGCAAGATTCACTCGTTTACACCTACTTCAAGAACGGAATATTCACTAGGTTATTTTAATGTCACACACCAGCTCTACCTCCCACCCAGGAAGAGGCGAGCGCCGTGTACACAATGACATTTCTAACCACACCCTGCAAATTACAGGGTATTTAGCAAATACTAGTCTATATTGTCATACTCAGAATTAGATCATAAACGCAATACAAGGAAGATAGATAAGTGTAATTATTCGCCTAATTGGATCAGTTCGTCAGAGGCTCATTATACGGCCCTGACTATATCTACACGATTAAATGCGAATGAATTGGGTAGAACTAGATTGGATAGACAACACCTAAGGCAGATTCAATACCAATTTTGTTTATTGACTTGTATTAAGATAATTTGATTACCGATTATTTTTTTTTATTAAATTTATCATTATTTTCCCTAGGATGAGATAGTACTTGCTAATTCAACCGTATGGCAATCCTCTTAAAACAGATTTTGAGTTTAGATTTCATTGGTCGCACCCAGCAACTATTACATTAGGTCCTGAGGCAGTCAACCACGGCATGAGTCAACCACGGCATGAGTCAACCACGCCATAGAGATGATTTTTACTGATAAGTCTTAATATATCTGGAAATAATGGACAAAAATTACAATACTCACCTCACGTTGCCTCTGCCACTGTTGCATGTTTTTCTTTCATTTTCACCAACACTCTAATTCACGGAGGGTATTTCTTCGCTCGCCATGATTTTAAAACTTGTCTGGATAAGATACAACACTCAGTAACTGGTAAATATTACAGGAATTTTCAGTTTCTAAAATCACGTTCAATCTGTCACTCACTTGCTGACATTCGATTGTGTTATTATTTTAATTTTCTATGTAATGTCTTCTTGTGTAAAAAGAATAATATATTTTAATCATTGAATTTATTTTTTGAAGACCCTGAATTATTATATAACGATGATTTATTTATGGTAGTCGTTGAGAATTACTAAAAAATACACAAATGAATGTCGATATTCTGTGGTCATTTGTCGCCATTATAGCTTGAGTTGCCAACATCTCAAAAATATTTTGTTTTTTGTTTTATGCGTCATCATGTCATCATTTCTTCGTTCCAGCATTTCAAGCAAGTTATAGTAACACATTTTCTCAAGTTACGTAACTTACTGGTTGTAGATTCATTATAATAAATAATAATTGCTTTTCATAAAATTCACAAACTGACGTTATGCCACAATTAAATAGTAAGATGAAAACAAAACATATATTACGTTGATTAAAAACACCAATTTTTATTCATCATCAAAAATACAACTAGAAACTATGTATAAGATTAATCTTTTTTTAATGTTTATAATTACTTTCTAAATAATTTAAGCTTTTAGATACATTATATGAATTATTATAAGCCCTCGATTGACATTTAAATATCCTCCTGAACTATTAAAGGTCGACTTTAAATTTTCCCTCCACGTCACCATATATTCTTAATAGACCATAAAACACCTACTTGTCCTAATCTCCTTCCTGAAATTAAACCAAAATACAGTGTAATTTCTTCCATACACTTTGCTCCCAAAATATAGTCATAGGAACTGTAAAAACCAATATTAACTTAACATTTAAATGATCAGTAATGTGACCTGTGGTTGGTGTGACTTAATGGTAGTGTGACCTGTGAGACTGCACAGTGAAACGGAAAATAATTAATGAAATACTACCGGCTTATTAATCGCTTTCTGGACTGCTTTAAAGGTAAGATACAGTAGTTGGGTACTTTAAAATATTATCTTATATATATTTATTATCACTCATATATTTAAGCTATGTTTCTAAACCATAATGACTTTAGAAGATAAATTTAAATTGTAGAGAGTTTAGTAGTTTACAGAGTCTGAAATGCTACCAATAATAATATGTAAAATATGTTTCATAGAAGCTGCAACTAAAATATAAAGCACATTCTATTGCCTGCCCTTTCAATGCCTGTATTCAGTATATATATATAAAACAATGAAAATATTGGAGCCATCACACGATACGATGGACAGGTTAGAAAAATAATGCACCCTGCTTAAAAAAAATGAGAAACGGTTCTACCATTCCCTGTTATAAGTTGTCTAGTTACAGCAAGGCTTCTTTTTCTCGATTAAAATACTGTACAACTAAGCTCCCTTCTTAAATTCAGATTTTTATTTTTACAGAACTAACCTACCACACACATCAGGACCTGGGGGCGAAAATATAATAATAATAATAATAATTTGCAGATACAGTACAGCGTTTACAGTAGTTGACAAAAAAAGTTAAAATGTGAAAGCCAAAAATATTCGTCTGGCGTCGTTCACTAAGTTAATTAAACTCTTTTAAAACTCAATTAAGGTTGTTGGCAGTGATGTTGGATGTTGGGAGTGATATTGGTGGGAGTGATGTTGGTAGTGGTGTTGGTGATAGGGATGTTGGTGGTAGTGATGTTGGTAGTGGTGTTGGTGATAGGGATGTTGGTGGTAGTGATGTTGGTAGTGGTGTTGGTGGTAGTGATGTTGGTGGTAGTGATGTTGGTGGTAGTGATGTTGGTGGTAGTGATGTTGGTGGTAGTGATGTTGGTGGTAGGGATGTTGGTAGTGGTGTTGGTGATAGTGATGTTGGTGGTAGTGATGTTGGTGATAGGGATGATGGTAGTAGCGTCGTTAGTAATGGTAACAGTGATGAGTGTGATTATAGCAAAATTAAACTGAAAGATGTAACCTGTTCTAAAGCGTGGTATTATAACTTAGGAATTCCTCTCTCTTTCTCTCTCATCTGAAATAAACTAGGGTGTCTAATCATCAGGTGATCATTATAAAACCACCTCACCACACCCGACCATTGTGGCAGCTGACTCAGTGTGTTTCCGGCCATCCCCTTTAACCCAACACTCACTCTATGAAAGGCTCAAGTTCGACACCGTTAGATGAAAAAACTACATCACCAAAAGCCAGAGAGTCAAAGCCTGGCGAAAAGCGGCACTGATCCTGGCCCTTGAGAACAGTGCCACCCTAGGGAGGTTGTGTGAGACTTGTGGTACAATTAACAAAAGAACGTCTAAAATATTTAACCTTGTCGTTGTGGTAATAATCTTAATATAAATAAAATAACAATGTAGGTATAATATTTGTAGTATTGTTATTATGGTTGTGTTAAAAATAGTATCAAAACCGTGTTTAGTTATCGTATTGTGGGGTACGAGTTATTGGTTCACACTCAGGATGGGATGGAGAAAGGAAACTCACAATGTGCTCTCTGTATACATATTGTATTGGATGTACAGTGCAGCTTGGTGCTGGGAAGGCAGCGTGGTTACAAGCGTGATGTAGAAAGAGCTGGTTGGTGAGGGTGCTCAGAGGAGGATCAGCTTGTGGGTCGCCATGCTCGCCGGCGGGAGCGAGGACCGCCAGGCAGCGGCGGAGGAGGAGGTGTTGCTTGCTGGTTGGTGTAAGTAGAATGAGAGCGGTCACCACGAGGTCAGGTCTTATATAGCGGACGTAGGCGCGGTTTAATAGTTGACCTCTGTCATGTGAGGCGGCGGTGGTTGACCTAGACCACGAGGCATACACTGGGGAATTCGCGGGGTCGGCTACTCAGCGACAAACAGCGTTTGTAGGGGAGGAATCCACTACAGTATCACCAGGATAGTAGACACTCCAGCTTCATTCACCTGATGATTAAACACCCTAAAGCTTATCTTTCCCAATCTTCCAGGTAGCATTAGGATGGTTAATCATTAGGTGAAATAAGCTGGGATGTCTTTTCTTCAGTTAATCTTAAATCTCTATCATAGTTATATCTCATCCTGTCTCTAAATAAATGTAAAAATTTGCATACGAATCTTTGACAATCTTGACCCAAATATTTCCTCATTGCCGTGTTTAGTGAGTCATTTATATGCTGCCTCACATCACCAGCAGGAGGTACACTATAGTCTCCCTGTTGACCTTTTATTTGGTTGTATTGTTTGCATTTTCTTTCCACACTCACGTTTGCTATGTTTGTTCATCAAGGCGTCACATATTACTTCACCGATTAGCGACTCAGACAATCAAGCGTCACTCTTTACCCCATCAATAAAGAGGTGTTGACTTGTTATCTATGTATACTATATGTGATAATTGGACAGTTTAATAGCTTGTCTAAAAGAGGGCGTCAAGGAGAATTGTATCTTCATGCATATACTGTATGTGAATTTCTCTATATATTGATGGTTTAATATATTTACTGTATACTTGTTTATAAACATTCATGAATGTGTGTGTATGTGTGTATACCTGTGTTTGAATCAATAAAACCGAGAGAAAAAGCTCACACCATTAAGGTCACTCACCACCAGCCACACCATTAAGGTCACTCACCACCAGCCACACCATTAAGGTCACTCACCACCAGCCACACCATTAAGGTCACTCACCACCAGCTACACCATTAAGGTCACTCACCACCAGTCCACATTAAGGTTACTCACCACCAGCCACACCATTAAGGTCACTCACCACCAGTCACACCATTAAGGTTACTCACCACCAGCCACACCATTAAGGTTACTCACCACCAGCCACACCATTAAGGTCACTCACCACCAGTCACACCATTAAGGTCACTCACCACCAGTACACTATTAGTCACTGCCACCAGCCACACCATAACTCACACCGCCAGCCCACACCATTAAGTCACTCACCACCAGCCACACCATTAAGGTTACTCACCACCAGCCACACCATTAAGGTTACTCACCACCAGCCACACCATTAAGGTCACTCACCACCAGCCACACCATTAAGGTCACTCACCACCAGCCACACCATTAAGGTCACTCACCACCAGCCACACCATTAAGGTCACTCACCACCAGCCACACCATTAAGGTCATCCTCCTACACCTTCTTTCACCCAGTCACACTACTGAGAGCATCATCATCATCTCCTATAGTGTTGATCTTCTCTCTCTCCCACACATTCAGCTCGTGACGTCACTCATACAATGTGTCGGGGTGAGGTAAATAGTGTTTGGTTGTGATGAAGGTACAGCCAGAACAAAGAGGGGGAGGGAGAGAAAGAAGAAAGAGGGAGAGAAAGAAGAAAGAGGGAGAGAAAGAAGAAAGAGGGAGAGAAAGAAGAGGAGAAGGAAAAGGAGGAAGAGAAAGAATTAGAGGAGGAAGAGAAAAGAGAGGAGGAAAAAGAGGGAGAAAAAGGAGGAAAAAGAGAGAAAGAGAAGAGGTAGAGAAAAAAGGGGAGGAAGAAGGGAGAGAAAGAGGAGGAGGAAAAGGAGGGAGAGAAAGAAGAGGAGAAGGAGGAAAAGGATGGAGAGAAAGAAGAGAAGGGAACAGAAGATAGGAGTATAGGTCCCACTTCAAAAAGCTGGTTTTCCGGCATCATCATGGTGTATATTAATATATTTTTTCTTTTTACTCTTATCTTTTTTCGCCACCCAGGCCCCGTTGTGGGTCGATGGCCTGTGCTCAGGTGAGCTATTCCCCTTAAAAAAGAGAAAAAGAAAAAAAAAAAAGTGACAAAGTGTCTTAAGATATGCTAATTTTATCTACAAACTTCCCTCTTTACTGTAACTCCATTATCTGCCATTTTACCGTATCTCTTAATTTTGTTACTTGCCTATTTCTTACCCAATAATTTATATATCTTGGGAGTGTGGAGGATGCAGGACCTGGTTTAGTCATGTTGTTTTGATGGTTTTCCTTATTGTAGTCAGTCCAAGAGAGTGACCCACCGTCAGTATCATCTTCCTCCAGGAGGTGCGTGCTGTATCCACTCAGCTGCCAATCCCTCACACCTGACATCAGATTAATGGTTTCTATTCCAATTTTTTTTTTTTAGGATAAGAAAAAATCTAAAAGAACTATAGTGTTTAATATTGTAGGCAACATAATAAAAACAAGTATGTCACACTGTGTAGTCCACCACTGTACAGTATTTATGTCTTATCTTGAGGAACAACTACAGTACAGTAACCTGGAGATGAGTGAAACCTCTAAATTGTACAGTACCAGTAATCCCTCATAAGTTTCCAAAGTTTCATTCTACACATACAGTATATGACTACATAAACTCACACACTAAAAGCACCCTGACAAAGTTGCAATATATGCCTGGAATGATAGTTAGTTTAGGACTACAAACGTGCATCTGCCTTTGACAAACCAAGGTGATATTGTTGACAACTAGCAAGCTATTAAAACTGTCATAATTATACTAAAGCCCATCAAATCTGTATTAATTCAAACCAGATTAAAGCAATGGTCCTTTAAATCAATTTATTTCTTCATTAAAACATAACAATAAATAAATACCTGTAAAAATAAAAATCAGTATTCATTAAACATACCAAAGGAATAGGGATGGTGGTAAACACTGGTGGTGGGGCCATGTGTGTGGATGACTGTACTGTACATCCATGATACACTGTGTGATTCACTCCCTGATCAACATGGCATTCTGATTTTTTTTTTCCCCAAGATCTTTTATTTTTTTCACAGTGGTGATGCTCACATTCCCATAATTACTTCCTCTCAAGTTTGGCTTTGTGGTGAATATACAGTTCCTCAACACTCTCACATGGTACAGCACCATACTGTAAACTCTATAAAACAAGCAAGGATTATTTTCTCACTCTCTTGGGACAATTTTTCTTGTATGTTTTGCTGATCCTCACTGTAGTCTGGTTCTCTCAAGGAAGTGTCATCAGATTGTGCATTATTCAACTACCACTCAGAAAAAGTGATTACAGTCTGTTTTAAAAAAAAATGAATGGTCAGAAATAAAAGCTAAGATTCTTTACAATAAGTCAAAAATTGGAAATGTTGTTGATATTAGAGAAAGGAATGTCAAGCCAATATTCCATGACAGATGAAATACCTGACATGGACTACCTTGGTGGGAGTGACTACATACCTCTTCCAGATGGAACTAAATCTCAGACAACCTAAGTCACACAGGAATACTTGGACATGTACACCCGAGGTCGAGAGTCCGCTCCCTCCCAAACTGATTAAAAACAGCAACTACACCAGAAGACAGTCAGGGTGTTTGGAGACTCATTCCCGTGACTTTGTTTCAACACGGAGAGCCAACCTTTGCCTGAGACTGTACATTCCTAACATCATTATTATGACCTGGCATGTGGTCTTCAAATTCTCCTGACCTCAATCAAGGGGAATATTATGAACGGGAAAGAATATGGCACCAGGTGTACAAGACCGCCAAGCAGAACGAACGAAGACTCCATCACTGAATACACATTAACAATCCTTATCAACATTTGGTTGACCTGAAGAAAATATACCAACTGATCTCTTCATGAGGCAATTAAGCAAGAGTATTGACCAAGATGGCAGTCACTGTGGAAATTTACTGTAATTATTATATAGTAATTCCTCAAACAATAATAATTAATACTTAAAATGAAAAAAGAAAAGAATGTTCTATGAATATAATAGTACATGGTGCATGTACTATGGACCTTCAACAAAACTTCACTTCATCAAATCATATCACTAACTCCCTTGATAAACCACCCTGGACCACCCTGTATGTGTATAATTACAATATACTGTACAGGTTTACTGTATAAAATCTTTTCCTGCACTTGCACTAACAAATACAAGACTACAACCATATCAGTCAATGGTGAACAAACAGCTTCCTACATTCCTTCTATATGAGAAAGCCGGAGTAATGAAACAAGCTCTGGCAAATGCTCAGTGATTGTGTATAGTATTGGCATTTGATATTAGAAGTGTCAAAATATTCTTCCTCACATCAGCGGGGAAAATAAAAGACAATTGAACAAATAGATACATAACTGTCAACGTATTGTCCATCACTTGAATTCAGTATACTGCACGGTATGTAAGAGTTAAAATATCAAAATTACAACTATACAATACTGTAGTACGTACAAATAATAGTTTCACCTGAAGAATCTCCGCCCAAGTTTATTTCACCCAATGATTAACCATTCTAACACTTATTTGGGGGATGAGGTGAGGTCAGGGTTTCTCAACCTGGGGTGGGTCAACAGAGGGTTTACTAGGGGTCCACAGATGAAAGTAAGCATGGTAAGTTAACCATACTGTATTAAGTTTAATTTACCACAGATGTGTATTTTGAAGACGTTCAGATAAACTTACACATTATACAACATTTTTTAATAATTTTCCTGTTTGGTTTAATCTGAAAACTCAAAAGCCTGACTTAAGGAAAAGCTTGGTGTTCCTATACAGTATAAGGCACTTGCTCATTACACCCCCAATGTGATGTGTTCAGAAAGGGGTCCATGAGATAGCTTAATACAGTAACCGCAAAGGTAGAAAGATGACAAAAAAGGTTGAGAACTTAACCAATAGGTAAGTTTAAGTTGGGTTAGGTTAGGATAATCTTCAAGTGAAATAAGCTGGGGTGGAGATTCTTGATTTGATCCTAATTAACTTCTATTAATGGCTACTATATAGAGTAAAATGAATCCAGGTACAGTATGCTTTCCCATATAAAAACTGAAATAACTTCTCAAACACAGAAAAAAGTGTATTATGCTGTACTAGTAAAATATTAACATCCCCATTGAATAAAATCAGCTAAAAAAAGTAAAGTACACAAATATACCTGTAATACATAAAAATATTCAAAATACTGTACTGTATACAGAACTAAATAGTCCATCCGTAGTCAATATAAAATAGTTCAGACAAAACATATCCCTCATAGGTGAGACAACTGTGCATCTAAATCCAAACTGTCTCACTGTTTAGATACTGACCGAGAAAATGGTAATACGTACAGTACTGTACTGATTTACTGTACAGTACAATGAAACTCAACTACCAAGAGATAACTTCCATTACCCTTCATTGCAGTGTACAGTACTGTATCCGGAAAACACTTGCCAAAAGAATATTTAAGAATTTATGCCCAGAATTGCCGAGTCACATCCTATAATACTGTACAGTACATACATACATGACCTTAAACTAAACTGTGTGAGTTTCAACACCAACTGATATCCCACTCTTCCTTGACTATAATGTCAGGGTCAAACATTTCTAATTTAATATCATCAACTTTACTTAATACTTCATTATCATATTTTGCCTTCTTACACACCACATCAGAATCATCCTTTGATGATGTTGCAGGCAATGGCCCAGATACAGGCTTACTAGGCAAAGACACAGTTTCATATTTGCTTGGCAATGACACATTTTCATGCTTGCTAGGCAAAGACACGGTTCCTTGCATGCTTGGGAAAGACACAGTTCCAGGCTTGCTGGACAAAGACACTGTTCCTTGCTTGCTTGGCAAAGACACAGTTCCAGGCATGCTGGACAAAGACACTGTTCCTTGCTTGCTTGGGAAAGACACAGTTCCAGGCATGCTGGACAAAGACACTGTTCCTTGCTTGCTTGGCAAAGACACAGTTCCAGGCATGCTGGACAAAGACACTGTTCCTTGCTTGCTTGGCAAAGACACAGTTCCAGGCATGCTAATCTCTGCCTGGGTAATTGGCTCATTAGTTTGCCATCCCCCTACACACTCCACATCCTCTTGGTGCGGCACTAAAACAACTGTTGGATGGTCTATTTCATCATCTGTCAACACATCTCCCATGAAACGATTACACTTACAGTAAGAGTCTGTCATCTGTTTTTGGTTTTTCACAGATTGACCAAATCTTGTGATAATCACAAACTCTTCGCCCGACTGTGTTATCTCGGGGGATTCATCTCTTAAGTGATCCTGAGGGTTGTGACGCAGCGGGACTTTTTTCCCACACTGAGAACACTTAAATGAATTCTTCCCTGCTTGGGTCACCATCTGGATCTTTACACTGAGTGACTGACTTGTTGCTCCTACATGAGAAAAGGACTCATGGCCATCACTCCCAGATTCTGAATTCGCCTGCCATATCAGCTTGTCATCTATGATAGACTTGAGTTGATTTGCTCTGATGTGACCATAGATGTGACGCTCAAATTCTCTTTTCCCGTGAACTATGCGCTGACACACACGACATAGGAGCAGCTTTTCTGCTCCAAGAAACATTAAGTGTGTGTTAAGATCTTCTTTTCTTCTAAACATCTTTTTACACTTTACACACTGATAATGAGTTTTCATATGATTTGCCAAATAGTCTTCTCCTGCAAACGTCTTCCCACACACTGCACACACATGCATCTCACTCCTGTAGGCCTTCATAGAATTTGTACAACTGTTCCCACTTGGAGCTACTGGCAAGGGCTGTGGAGACTCAGAGGGAGTTTTTTCAATGTGAGAGGACTTATAATTTGACATCTCTTCATTTCCATCAGCTCCATTATCACACACATGACAGGGACACACTTCATCTCCGATATAGTGAACTTTAACAGACTTTATATGCTTAACTAATTTTCGACATCTTGGACAGAAGAATGACATGTCACTACCATGAACCTTCATATGATTTATCAGACTGTCATCACTATCAAAATGTCTGCCACATATGTCACAAGACACGGGTACAGGCCTTTGTTTATGGGCATGACAATGACAGTTGCGTTTGGGGTTGCTCGAGATCGTCGTAAACATTTTGCCACAATGTTCACATAAACCACCTTTCTTAGATTGAGTGTGGCCAAGTTGTAGGTCGCCTTCTCTATTATGAGTGAGGCCATGTTGTAGGAGGTCTTCTCTATTGGCAAACTTGGTATAGCACCGTAAACACAAGTACGGTAAATCTCCCCAATGAACACGCAAGTGCCTCTCGTACAATGCTTGATTCTTTAATTTTTTATCACAATATGGGCAGCTGCGTGGAAAAGATGGTACACTGGAGCCTACAGGGGGTGTGACATAACCCATACTTCCTTCTGTGACCTCCTTCCTTCTTTCAGTCTGATGAACACGACAATGGAGTGAAAGGTTTCTCTTGTACCTGAATTTTTTCCCACACATAAAACATTTATGCTTATCACAAACTCCTGAACTTAAATGATTAGACAGTAAAATTAATTGATGGAATTTTCTATCACATTTAGTGCATTTGAACTCTTTTTGGGGTTCATGGGTGTTAAGATGTCTCACCAAACTGACCTTTCTCTTAAATACCTTCTCGCAGATTTGACATGCATGAGAACCTTTTTTTGAATCGTTATTTTCGGAGGTTAAGGAATTGTGTTTTTCACTTGGCGTTTCACAATTCTGACTCTCTTCCACATTACTGAGACTTAATGATGCATCCCCCGTATCTTGTGACAATAAGCTTCCTTGTTCCTTTCCTTCTGTTGGCATTATCACATCTAATGAATCATCATTTTCTTCCTCACCCACATCATCCAACACGAGTGGTACTTCCTCGTCATCCATTGAGGTGGACATACCAAACTTTCCTCCCTCTGGTCTGTGTTGTTACTGTCCTGTACTGTACTGTCTCACCACACCTGAAAGAAAAAAATACAGTATTTCAACATTTTCTTGCTAAAATACTGTTTCATATGTATAGTGACCAGAAATAAAAGGACTAAGTTTAATATTCTACTTTATAGTTCAGGAATCAATGGTGGTCTAAAAGGGTCAGTGAAAGATTCTGGTAAGCTGTCTCCAATTTCCAGCAAGTTGTACACATGTCATACTGTACAACTTCCCACCGTTGTAAACTCCTGTCAATTTATAAACTTTACTTAAGGTGAGGAGGGGGAGAATCCAGGGCTCTCCTCCCCTTAAACAGGACTGGGGGAATATCCTGAAATCCTAAACTGTATCCATACATCATACATCACCATCTGCTTCCTAATGAGAAATATTATGAGGTGTGAGCCCATCTTTTTCCCTATTTTGAGCAACATACAATTAATACACATACAGTAATAATTTGTAATATGCCTATACATATTATTGAAACTTTTTAAATGCCTAAAGTAATGTAGGATTCCAACAACCAATATTTTACAACTGATATCTGACGTACGTAAATGCTACTGAAAATTTTGGCAAAGGCATAAAAAAAATTGGTTCTTTATTACTAGATTTTTTTTTTAACAAGATCTTTACTGATATTATGATTTTTATGCAAACAATGAAATTCTTGTCGTAACAGAATACGGAAGCAATAACACAAAACTCCAAAATTATTTGTTGTGGTCTTATTTACAGAGTTCCCACCAGACGATGATGGTATTTAACCCTCTTGTGTTCTGGGGCCCTTCTGAGCTGAAAAAAAGAAATTAAATAAATAAAAATCGTGTCATTAGCCAAATATTAAAAGTGAAGAGGTTAATAACTTCTGAAGTTCTGATAGCAGGCCACATACACAGACCAACATTAACCCAACCAAATAAATAAAATGTACAAGTATATGATTGTAAAGTTAGATTAGGTTCATGTTTTCTGCAACCTGAAATAATTTGGCTCCAATTTGTCCCAGAGGAAACTTACTTGACAGACCCACGACACTTTGTATAGATATTTTATTAGGTTCAACACACAATTTTGCCTCATCTCCCCCACTGGATTTGTAAAATATGTTTAAAATGAACTTACAGTAGTACCCCGCTTAACGCGGTCAATTGAACCCACAGGGTACCGCGTTAAGTGAAAACCGCGTTAAGTGAACAACAGAACATATGGGATTAATTCCAATAGAGACTGGCCCGACCCCCAAACTCCACTTTTTGACGACACACAACTATGTTGTAGTAAAAATTTTATCTTAACTTTATGATGGTATGCACACACAATTAATAATTAAGAGAAATATCAATAATATTAGGTTTTTTAACACTTGCATTAGTAGAAAAGATGGCTGGGCACACGGGGATGGGGGGTTGGTTCCGAGGCAGAGGGCAGATTATTGGCCCTCACCTGTATCACTTGTATCAATTGTATCACTATCCACCACAGAGGCTTGCAGGGCCTCTTTGTCAAACCCCTCAAAGGCCATATAAGTCCATATCCTCACTATAATTATCACTATCACTGACTTGGGCCGGCTGTGGTGGGTGGCGGGTGAAGAACTCGGTAATGTTTTGATGACTGGGCGACCTTGTGCGCATCGTGCCCGCGCCGCTTCCCGCGTATATGATGAAAAATTCCGCGTTAAGTGAAAGTTCAGCTCTGGCGAGGCACCGCGTATATGATAAAACGCGTTAAGTGAAACCGCGTTAGGCGGGGTAATACTGTATTATTACAGAGCCTATCAAACTATTCCAAGTGATGAGTGGGTAAATGTTTAAAATGACTACAGACTTAATAATGATTTGTTTTATCTTGAATTTTCACTATGAAGTTTGTGTTAACATACAGAATGTAACTACAGTTGTGGTGCCAGGAATAATTTACATTTACTTCGGTAAATTAAAAAAGAAAAACCTCTCAGAACTATGACTGAGTTTAGCAGGAGGGAGAGGCATTAAATATAGTATAGTATTGCCTAACTTTTAATACCTGCATCACTCCTGGGGTTCATGCCTGTTAAAATTAAATATAACAAAAAGGAGGTTTGCTTTCAATTCCCAAAACACCACGGACATTGAGGTCACAGCCTACTTGCCGTTTCCAAAATAAATACCATTATTATTCCTCGTTCCCTCGCGGGCTTTACACTCTCTGCATTAAACAAATATTACTGGAAAAATACACCACTTCTCTGCAACTTTACCAAAATCCTATTCATGCCAGCATAACCGAACCCTCAGCCAGTATTCTCGGCTGGTAATATAGGAGAGGGTCGTCACTTTATTTCTTGCGATATTTTGACGGAAACTCTACTAACACCTTTGTCATGATCTGGAGAATAGACCTGTGGAGAGCAGTAAGGATAAAAATTAATGTAAACTTAGAAATATATATAAAAGTTGTGTCATGCAGTCTTAGGCCAAAGATAGTATATTAAAATTGTTTCCCATACACAACATACTAATTAAACCTAACACTTTGGAATTAGCAATTAGTTAGCTTTACTTATCAATTGATCAGGTTTACTTATTAATTGGTTAGGTTTATTTATCAATTGGTAAGGTTTACTTATTAATTGGTCAGGTTTACTTATTAATTAGTTAGGTTTACTTGTCAATTGATCAGGTTTACTTATTAATTGATTAGGTTTACTTATCAATTGGTATTACTTATTTTTATCATCGGTAACTTAGAAATCGTTTCAACCCACACTCTTCGACCTCACAATAAAATATGAAACAGTATCCTTTGTATGGACATTTCAAATTTAGTTTTCATAAATTTAAACCCATTTTTTATTTTTTCCCATCATTTTTGCAGCCTATGTACAACACAGCACTGTACAGTATTAAAATGAAATCAGTCGTAAAGATGATGACAAAATATAAAGGCAAATCAAGAAGTAACACTCTCCTTAACATTCACTAAATAAATTCTATAACCTACCTCCCAATTATGGTAATAATCGGTATTTCATGAAATTTTACTTTCCATTAAAATTAAGTTCAATAGCGTAAGCGTAATATTTTACAAATGTTGCACCATAACACTTGCCTTTTGGGGGAGATTTTTATACAATATTATTTCCGTGATTATACTCAGAGTTGATAAATTTACAGTAGTGTTGGAAGGAACAAAAAAAAAAAAAAAAATATTCTGAGTTCACAAAAAACATAACAAACTGCAGCTTAAATACACTGACAAATTATCTCACCAAACTACCTTGTATGTTAACAAGAGAGAACCGCTGAAAAATATCTACCCAAGTTTTGTAGTGGTCAGTGGCTTGTTCCTACATAAATCATAGTTCAGAAACAGATTTGTGAATTCTCTGAAGTGTAAAGGTGCAGATATCAGAACCCACAGCTACTCTTCATTTCCGAAGCAATAATAATAAAAATAATAATAATAATAATAATAATAATAATAATAATAATAATAATAATATTTATTCAGTAAAATTGTCCTTTGGGTTTATAAACTGGGTAGGCACATACAGTATATAACATGCAGGTATAGTATATGGATTACAATTGCTTCACTACGGAGATGTCACTTTTAATATTTTATTGGGCTAAAACGCATCAATTTTATGAAGCACAGAGCGGACCCTGTACAATAGGGGTTAATTTGGTGAATAATGAAATGTGGTGAATATTGTCTTATTCTTAGAAGCATGAACTTAATAACCGGTTTAGAATCATAATTTTTTCAGTACTGTAGTTATATAGGATATGTTGAAGGGCAATTGTTCCTTACCACAAGAATATTCTGTATCCACATCAGGGATTATAATCTTTATATATTTTTTTCATGGTTTTCGAACCGAGAAATCCAACATCCTACCCTCGACGCATTTGAATTGTCGCTGTTCAAGTATAAATGCTGTGAATACTGAACAACTTTTCTCAGTATTTCATAATTTATTCAATTGTGTAGTCATTTTTTAGTCATAGCTATTTTGTTTCATTATTTAATATTACTTTTTTAACTATTATTGCTCAAATGTTTTATACAGTAAAAAATACTAAAACAAAATTTACATCTTATGTAGTAGTGTACTGTACTATATTCTAAATGTGAAAACCACTGTACAATACATAAGATTGCCTGCTGTCGGTCTGAAATTTTAAGCTATTTAATACATATGACAAAAGCCAAATTAACCTAACCAATTATATGCACCTGACCTATCTTGGAATACTTTATAGGTAGGTTAGGTAAGATCAGTTGGTTCATTTTGCTTTTTTTAAAATAAGTGGTCTTTGAATTTCTAAGAAAAATAATCACAGAAAAACCTATACAGACAGTCCCCGACTTACGACAGAGATATATTCCTGGACTATAATCGTAAGTCGATTTGCTCATAAGTCAGAAGTATTAATTACATAGGTTAGGTTAGCACAACTCTGCCAATAGAAAGCAACAACAATATCACATACATAACAAATAATGTAAATACTGATGTTAAACAATACAGAATAATGTACAAAATGGGATTTTAATGAAAAAAAATTGCAATGAATGTACGGGTATTGGGATCCCGTTCACAAGTGCAGATGATCATAAGTTGGGTGGTCTAACTCGGGGTCTGCCTGTATTGGATTACTCAGGATAAGGAATAACTTTTCTTCGACATAAAAATTCCCTAACAAATCTATATATCTATAGTGTTTACACGCTAACCTGGCCCATAAGCCCCACCCCTCATCTATAGCTACAAATAGCCGATTGGTTCCCCTGAGCATTTTACCTTTCCCCTAGACTGTGCGTACATAAGCGCATATTTATATCGACCTTTTATTATAAATATATAAAATTATCATCTAACATCCTCTCTGAAGTGCTCATGCCTTGACATAATTTTCATTTTGTTAGTCCAGATATTTAACATTATTTTAGGCAATAACAGGTCTGCTTACCAATTGTGAACACATTTAGTTTGAATTTTGTATGAACCAATCAGCTAATAGTATAAAAGAGGGGCGTGTCTTACAGGCCAGGTTAGCGTGGAAAGAGTATAGTTTCAGTGCACAAGCTATGGTGAAATATAACATTCCATTTTTTTTATAAATCCACAACCTCACAGTGATTACTTATTTTTACCCCCCCCACCACAACCCACAACATGTGGCACCACAATATGCAACACCACTATCTTCAACAACACCATAATCTTCCACAACAACAACACCACAACCTTCGACTACACCACCCAGATATCTCAGTGTTTCAGTTAACAAATGAAAATTTAAAAACACCTACACCGAGGCAATCAAATCATTATGAATAAATCACATTCATGGTTAGGTTTGGATTGGTTAGGTTAGGTTAGGTTAAGCTTGGTTAGGTTAGGTTTCTCAAGAATCAATTAATTCTAAGTCATCACTCGACATGAATTAATAATATTTGTCCACATGATTAGCCTCAACAAGACACTGAAGGCATACAGGCAGTAATATCATGGAGTGGTGGTATAAGGGCTACCAATTTTAATCACTGGGAGGCTTGAGGTTAATAAAATACATATACACTTCCTGAGATAAATTCATAGAGAATATCCAAGACTCATAGTGGCAGCCATAAAATAGGTCGTTATTATTTTACTTGAAGAGATTTAGTTGAACTGCCATAAAGGATATTGATGAGACTTTACTAATATGGTTAAAGCCTACATAACAATTTATAGTATAACATTTGTAAAGATTTTTTTTTTCTCATCTGAGTATTTTTTCGTATACTGTATTAGTCCTGTTATCAGTACTGGTGGTAACTTGGTAAAATTATTGAGTGGGTGTCCACCAGATCACTATCATTCAGTAGATAATTATGATCTGCCAGTACTCGTGTTCCTTACCTCTTGCACACCTCGTCCACACTGTTGTACTGCAGGAATGTCACTTTACTGTAGTTATTCCAGTAGTTCACGAGGGCACCGTGGTTTAATAAGACATAAATCCATTACATTCCCGCATGCTCCCAGGTCAGGGCTTACTCCTTCCTTCTGCTACAAATGAAGCATCTTAGAGACTCGAAGCAATTGTTTCAATTCTAGAAGTTATCCTGTACCTTTTTTTAACATTTGAACTCTAAACAGGTTTATAGTCAATATGTAAATAGTTTTATGTTTATTAGCAAATAATTTGTTCGTACTACCAGTGTTAACCAACCTATGGCGAAAAGGCAACAGCTCCTCAGTAGGTGATTGAAGCACAACAACAAGCTTCGTTCGCTCCGCACCCCAGTGTGAACGAAGCTGTTATGATTCAATCGCCTGCTGAAAATCATATCCTGTTAATCCAAATTTAATGAAGTGCAAAAATAATTAATTAAATGATAAAAAAAAACATTTCAGTAAGAGTTATCCATAGTTTAAAGTGCAGGAATTTCAAGTAAAATATAAAATAACATTCACGACTGAAACAATTGCTTCGAGTTTCTAAATCTCTGAAGTCTACAAAGGTTTAGTTCTCCTGCAGCCACACCCGAGCCAACTGAGGTGTTGTGTAGGACAGGTGATAAACAGCAACACTGGCGTTCGTGTAAAACAAAGTAATTATAGTCCCATTCATATTACGTATATCTTCAGTAATACTAGGAAGAATATTGTCATTGCCTTGATTTAATAGTCTCAAAAATTATTGACAGAAGTCAGTAAAAATGTAAACGAGATAGAATAAACAGTGTAAGTTGACATTTAGGTAGACAAAACTTGAGAATTAATATATTTTATTTTTTATTGGGGCATTACAAAGGAAGACGAGTGCAAAAAGACTAAATAGTGAACAGTAAAGTATTATTTAGTGGGTCAGTGGCGGCTCGTGCAGTCCCCCCAGACACTCACTGCCAGGCGTATGATTCCTTTAGAGAGACAGCTGAATAATACACTACCAACAAATATATCATTTTATATGTTATTTAATTATTTTCAATACGTTGCTAAGTGAATTTTCATTAAAATCAGACCAAAATTTAAGTTACTTTCATAGTTGCTGTCAATGCTGTACGATTGATGTCTGTTATTAATTGGCGCCGCCGCCGCTGCCCTTGAAGCAGCTCAGTCTCGTACAACGTGTGGACGGTGTGGTTAAATCGTGCTTTCTTTAATTACCCTTTAGCAGTGATATCCATTGAAAATAAAATGATAACAGAAATAAAGGATTTTAATGAAATAGTAATAAACAATTTTGCTACATCGAAGAGCAGACACGCCGACTTTATTTTCAATTAATACTGGTCCATCACCACCTTCAACACTACTACCATGCCCTGGGAATTAGTGGACATCAACTACAACTCATACCTGAGGTAGGTCACCTACTGTTGTGTGAGGCTTGCAGTCCCTCCATTTTATTTTTCACGAGCCGCCACTGCTCAGGAGACCCGACACCCTGGATTTACTAGTGTTAATATTCGTGGAACGCAGCTCTAGTTAAAATGGATCATCTACAAGGCGTCTGGCTCTAAAATAAGGGAGCAAAAATTAGTGGAAATGATTATCAAATGACAATCGCGGCACATCGATAAAAATAATTATAAATATATATATATATATATATATATATATATATATATATATATATATATATATATATATATATATATATATATATATATATATATATATATATATATATATATATATATATATTAAACACAAGAGAACTTAAAAGTCGTCTAGCCTCCCCTCGTCTTGTCACGATGGAGACTTGTGCAGAACTGAAGTGAATTGCTTGTAACTGGTGGATTGGTCGGCTGTACATGAACTGATATGACCCGAGACTGCATGGTTTTGCAGCTACTGGAGACGTTAATCCTTCCCTTTGTATCGGCGGCAAGTTAATCCTCGTCGTGTCTGACCTAACACCTGACCCACACCACATGAGCTCACTGGCGTACTAGTTTGAAGTTGTTTCCTTAATCATCAACAGATTACAGTTTGTGTGTGTGGCGGGAGGGCGGGGCATAGCAAGGGTGTAGCTCATGACGTGGCCGTGATGATGTGGGTCAGGTGTTAGGTCAGACACGACAAGGATTAACTTGCCGCCGATACAAAGGGAAGGATTAACGTCTCCAGTAGCTGCAGATATGGGTGATTTTCCGATTTAGTTGTTCTAATAAACTTGTTCAATTATCATCAATCGAATTTCACTTCTCGTTACATTAACCACGGCGCGTTCTACTCTCACGGATAATTGTTGTCTGAATTACTGCCAAAGGACTTCCGTTCCTCTATTGACGGAGGAAGATTAGGGAGACAACTATAAACTTACTGTGTCATCTACCTTTTATCACCTTTTCTCCTCTTCCCCCCTTTTTAATCTCCATAACCTTCCCTTCCCTCTCCCTCTTGCCACTTTTTCTCTTCATCTTTTTTTTTCTTTCTATCCCTCTTGTCTTCATTTTTTTTTTTCGCTTTCTCTCTCCTCCACTCTTCTTTATTTTCCCTGTTTCTGCCTCTTCCTCTCCTCTTCATTTTCCTTTCTCTTTCTCTCGTCTCTCTCTCCTTCCTCCTCCTCTCTGTATGCAGCACACACCTTACTAACGCTGTATAGGAGAAATGGGCTGGTGGTACAAGGGGTGAATGGGGTAATTGGGAAACTTAAACGACACTATTGTGGACGGTAGGGAGGGGAGGGAGGGGGAGCCTAGGAGGGGAGAAGGGTGGGGGAGGGAGGAGGAGCCTAAGGTGGAGGGTGGGGGAAGGAGAGGAGGTGTGGATCCTAGGGGAGAATTTCATACATACATACATACATACATACATACAGGGTACATATATATTTATTAACAAGCAATATACTCGCACATATACCCAAACCTTCCCTACCCACCTACCTATCATACATCCAACACACACCCAGTACACATACTTTTACTTTATTAACTTTATCCACTTCGCCATTGATCGGCTCGTTAGCCACTTGGGCTGTTGGTCACGTCTCTGTTACACACTGTTGGCAAGTACTGGGCATGTACTGGCCCTTGAATGTATCTGTACACTAGCAGATTGTTGCAAGAATTCACGCTTCTCACTCAGAATAAGTTTGTCCTGACAATTTTTTGAACTTGTGTCTTCTTCAACCTTATACTATAACCTCTAGTGGGGCAAGTATCCGTCAGCTCCAAGTATGAACACTCGACTGAGTAGTGTCACCCAGGCAGGTCCTTTTCACATTTGGTCTCCGGTAATGCTGTTTGTCCGTCCCGTTGGGACATGTGATACACCTCCACACAGCTGCAGTAACCTCTTCACTACGGGGGCGCCACTCTTAATATAGTATATAGCCAACACCAGGCGATTTATTCAACTCAGAGGTACAGTAAACACCGTACACAAGGTATTAACATCGTTCTCTCGTGTACCAGGTTGGGAACTCCTGCTCTAGTAGTTGAGATATAATGAAGGACTTCCTCCCTCCTTCCTTCCTGTGCACCAACAACCCTCACCAAAAGGTCTTGTATCATTTAATGAAGTCAAGACGAGAAACTCAATAACACTCTTTACGGGTTGGTGGATAAGTGAATTGCGGCCAGAATAGAAAATGTCTTCATTCAATTACATTTAACGAGATTTGCCGGGATACTCAACAAGGCGGGAATATTATTGGAACCACGAGGAGGTGTCGTTGTTGTCACTCACACTCAGTTGTGGTAATTGACTCTGACAGAATTACGCCATGAATAATCCAACAAGGAAGTCCTGTTGATAAACCCCGTTGACTAATGAATAAATCCCTTTAAAAACGAATAAATCCCGTTGATAAATGAATAAATTCCGTTAATAAACGCTTAAATAAATCCCAATAATGAACAAATGAATTAATCCCATTCAGAAATTACCACAGAGTTGTCGTGAGTGAATGACGATCGCTGGCAGACAACCACTAGCCAGCGAACACTCCAGCCACAACAAGAGACTGGCGACTTACCTCACTGGCTCATCAGTAAGCTTGAGGGGGAACTTAAGTGTGGTGAGATCGTTTGCATCACATCTCCCCAACACTAATTTGATTAATCTTGGTGACTGTATTGATGAGAGTGAGTGGGTGAGTGACTGGGTAACAGAGTGAGTGGGTGAGTGAGTGGGTGACAGTGAGTGAGTGGGTGAGTGACTGGGTAACAGAGTGAGTGGGTAACAGAGTGAGTGGGTGAGTGAGTGGGTGACAGTGAGTGAATGGGTGAGTGAGTGGGTGACGGAGAGTGAGTGGGTGAGAGTCAGGGAGACTGAAACTAAGAAACAGAACTACAGAGATATAAAGGCATAAACAGACAGACAGACAGAGACAGAAAAACAAAAAGACAGAATAAGAACAAGAAAGAGACAGAAAGATAAAGAAAAAAGTAGAAAGACAGAAAAAAGGAGGAAAAACAAAAAAAAGGAACAGAAACACAGGTACAGAATGACAGACAGACATGAACGAGAGCGGAAGGAATGCTGGGGAACGTTTGCTTCATGGGTGAGGAACTGTGTATAGGAGAGAGAGAGGAGAGAGAGAGAGAGAGAGATAATGGTTTCTTCTACCTGAGCTCCCCAGTGGGTACAAGAAGGTGTTTTATCTTAATAGTGCAGCACTGGTTACCTCCCTCCCTCCCCCCTCCTACCCCCTCCGACCACTTCACCCCTCACACCCCCCACTACGGGATGAAGAAACTGCACTATTTGAGACAATGTGAGAAGGACCTAGGTGTGTATGTTGACAATGAGCTGAAGTTCTCGGGCCATTGCGAGAAGAAGGTAAATCAGGCAAATAAATTATTGGGTCTTATAAGAAGGTCGTTCAGATATCTAGACGGTCCGTCCCTCGTAACGATCTTCAAGAGTGAAGTGCTTACCCATCTGGAGTACTGTCATCCCGTCTGGTCCCCGAGATATGCTAGGGACTGTCAGTTGGTTGAAGAGGAGGGCCACCAGACTGGTGCCTGCACTTCGGCACCTCAGCTACCCTGAGAGATTGGAGCGCCTGAACTTGCCTAGCTTATACTACAGACGGGCAAGGGGCGACCTAATTGACGGTGTATAAGCATCTCAAAGGGCACTACTCAGTCGAGCGTCCTTACTTGGAGGTGGCGGACGCTCGCCCCACGAGGGGTCACAGCTCAAGATTGAAGAAGCCGCAAGTCCAGAAAACTGTGAGGGCAAACTTTTTCGGAGTGAGAGTTGTGAACTCTTGGAACAATCTGCCAGAAAGTGTTGTGACGGCACCGAGTGTGAGCTCTTTCAAGACCAGACTTGACCAACACTAGAGCAGGTTTAGGTACATTCAGGAGCCGGTGCATGCCCAGTACTTGCCAACAATGCGTAACAGAGACGTGACCGATCGCCCATTAAGCGGCTAACGAGCCGATCAGCGGTGAAGAGGATAAAAAAAAGTAAAAGTACACCCCGGCCCAGGTACTGTACTGAGTGTTGTCTCCTGCCTGGTGCTGAGTGAAGGTCAGAGGTACACCTAGAAGGACTTTTATTCCGTGTTTACTTCTACAACTACCAGGAAAATTCATCCTAAAATCATTGAAGAACCTGTATCTGAATCCTGGCACCCTGCACAATAAGTGTCAGCATTACTGTCGCCACGCAGGCCACCTGAACACTGGCGTTATGTTATCAACAGCATTAGTCTGAGTTATGTTCATGTTTTTTGTTGGAAATTACGGCATATGAATTAATAGATTATTGGGCACTGGTCTCAAGTCTTACTTTCTACACGAGAGGAGTTGTGAGCTGTTAGTTGTGGGTCGCGGGATCCCTCAGACAGCGGGGTAATGTTGCGTCCATTGAGGATTCTCTTCCAGATAGACGACGCACTAATATTATATCGTTCAAGGTTCATGATGAACATGGCGTCTATGCCCACATAGTGTTTCCTTGACTTGGGAGTTATCTTGAGGAACATTCGCTGGGAGAGGCTGGAGATCTTAGGCTGGAAGGGCGTGGCCAAGATGCCGGTGAAGTAAACGTCCTCCACCTCGACGGGGTGAGTCATGTTGGCTGCAGCGTAGAGGTGGCGCGCCATGCTGGCCGACACCACGTAGGCTCCTCCCTGGCAGTAGTGAGGGTAGCGCTCGGGAGGGTAGTCCTGCCACGACACCGCCCACTTCTGGCGACAGCGCTTGCCAGGACGACACACTATTGAACCCCCGATCACTTTACACACCAGTTCTGAGGCAGAGTGTTGCCGTAGGAAGTCACTCACAATAAACGGGTTAACGAAGATATCATCATCACTCTTCAGGATCCACTTCGCCGTCTTGCAAAAGTGTTGTTGCCAGTGGAGAAGAGACAATGTCTTCAGTGTCAGATTCGAATAGGAATCTACGAAATCGAGTTGGATCATATCGTGGTAGCGGTGACTCTCGTGGAGAATGTCTCGCTGGTGCTGGGCAGAGCTGGTGGTGGCCACGACGAACACTGTCTTCATCCTCACCAGGCTGGTATACTGAGGTGCCCCCCACATCTTCCTGCCAGAATAACTCTCTTAGCCTTGAAAACTTAAGACTTAAGTGTAAACATATACCAAAACACATTACTCCTTATCTCTTAGCGTTACCTTCCTCACTGTCTAGGTACATTGTTCATATATCCACACGGTCTAGGTACATTGTTTATGTACCTACACTGTCTAGGTACATTGTTCATATATCCACACGGTCTAGGTACATTGTTCATATATCCACACGGTCTAGGTACATTGTTCATATATCCACACGGTCTAGGTACATTGTTCATATACCTACACTGTCTAGGTACATTGTTCATATACCTACACTGTCTAGGTACATTGTTCATATACCTACACTGTCTAGGTACATTGTTCATATACCTACACTGTCTAGGTACATTGTTCATATACCTACACTGTCTAGGTACATTGTTCATATATCCACACGGTCTAGGTACATTGTTCATATATCCACATGGTCTAGGTACATTGTTTATATACCTACACTGTCTAGGTACATTGTTCATATATCCACACGGTCTAGGTACATTGTTTATATATCCACACGGTCTAGGTACATTGTTCATATATCCACACGGTCTAGGTACATTGTTCATATACCTACACTGTCTAGGTACATTGTTCATATATCCACACGGTCTAGGTACATTGTTCATATATCCACACGGTCTAGGTACATTGTTTATGTACCTACACTGTCTAGGTACATTGTTCATATATCCACACGGTCTAGGTACATTGTTTATATATCCACACGGTCTAGGTACATTGTTCATGTATCCACACGGTCTAGGTACATTGTTCATATATCCACACGGTCTAGGTACATTGTTCATATATCCACACGGTCTAGGTACATTGTTCATATATCCACTCGGTCTAGGTACATTGTTCATATATCCACACGGTCTAGGTACATTGTTCATATATCCACACGGTCTAGGTACATTGTTCATATATCCACACGGTCTAGGTACATTGTTCATATATCCACACGGTCTAGGTACATTGTTCATATATCCACACGGTCTAGGTACATTGTTCATATATCCACACGGTCTAGGTACATTGTTCATACACCTACACTGTCTGGTTACACTGTATAACTGCTTAACCAATTGCAAACGAGTAAACCGATTTTAGTAAATATCAATCTATCTGTCTAACTATCAAACATCATACCACACGCCCCCGTCTAACCTACCTTCCTCCCCTTGTAAAGCTTCCCATGTAATCTAAAAGTCCCACCTGGTGATTGGGGTAATGGGGACAGACATCTACCTACCTGATCTTGATTCGTGACTCCATATTGCCTGCGGAGGAGACGATAGTGTTGATGATGGTAGTGTCCCGCCCACATAAGTCAGGCTCATTAATTAGATACCTGTAATTCGGAATAGTCTTGTATTACCTGTATTACCTGTATTGCATTTAGGTTATATTTATGATTTTTGGACATTTTTGAGAAAGCTACAGTAAAAGTTCAGGTATTTTGATAAATAATTGAAAAGAAATTAGGTTTAATTTTCAATGTATTTACGTTTAATATGTGATGGAAGTGAGTGGTGAGTGACAGAAGTGAGTGGTGAGTGACAAAGGTGACTGGTGAGTGACAGAGATGACTGGTGAGTGACAGAGATGAGTGGTAAGTGACAAAGATGACTGGTGAGTGACAGAGATGAGTGGTGAGTGACAGAGATGACTGGTGAGTGACAGAGGTGACTGGTGAGTGACAGAGATGACTGGTGAGTGACAGAGATAGTAAATATAACTCATGCCTGTAAGGAAACTCGTGGTGGTGTGATGACGGAGGCGCTGACGAAGGGAACACATCAGGTCTTCTTTCCATCATCTTCTTCCCTCTTCCACTCTTACTACCCTGCACCCTCTTACCTCCTCCACCGCCTTCTGTAGGGCTCGTAGACGCTCCCACACCGAGACTGTTGTTCCTGACGAAGCGTGGGTCATCAAGCACCCTGGGGCCTACCACCTGGAAGTCACCTGGGGTTGTAATGTTGGCGGTAAGGTTGTTTATATACGGGTTGTTATAATCTCCTTCTTCTTTCACAATATGTTATAGGAGATAGAGATTAGGTAACCCAGTTTATTTCACCTTAATGTTACTCTCAACTAAGTTAGGTTAGGTTAAGTTAAGTTAGATTAAGTTAAGTTAGATTAGATTAAGTTAGGGATTATTATTACTTGGGAACACACAAACAGCAGTCATCTCTCTCTCTCTCTCTCTCTCTCTCTCTCTCTCTCTCTCTCCTTCCTTCCTCAAGAACGTACAGGATATTCGTGACGGGAAGAGGAGGCATTGTGAGTTACCTGAACGAGGAAGCCGAGGGTGACGTTGTGGAGGTCAAGGTACCAGGCGGTCAACAGGACGAGCACCAGCAGCAGTTTTAGTCCCCTGAACTTGGACAGGTAATTCATCCACATCACACCTGTAGCACCTGCTCTTAATTTAGTATTCATTATGCATCCGAAGTCGCCACGATGCTGTTTACTAGGACCTACGTGTGTGTGTGTGTGTGTGTGTGTGTGTGTGTGTGTTTGTTAAGTGGACTACATATGAAGTATATCAGTGGACCTAAATATCAGTGTTATACCAACTTTGCATAATTATACCTAACCTAACCTACCCTAACCTAACCTAACCTAACCTAATCTAACCTAACCCAACCTACCCTCCCCTAACCTAACCTAATCTAACCTAATCTAATCTAACCTAACGCAACCTACCCTAATCTAACCTAACCTACCCTAATCTAACCTAACCTACCCTACCCTAACCTAACCTACCCTACCCTACCCTACTCTACCCTACCCTACCCTACCCTAACCTAACCTAACCTACCCTACCCTACCCTACCCTAATCTAACCTAACCATGAATCTAAAAGTTCTGGTGGTTCAATTTTAACATGACCGCGATAGTTATTTAATAATTATATGGGTTTTAACATCATTCAGTTCACATTATTAGCAAAAAACACCAATAGTAGTTTGTTTACATCCGATTCCTCACACGTTATCTTGGTATATTGTTAATGGCTCGATATTTCCGAGTCTGGGCACTGTTAATTTGCTTATGATAATGCGTAAAATTGCCTAGGGTCTCTCTCTCTCTCTCTCTCTCTCTCTCTCTCTCTCTCTCTCTCTCTCTCTCTCTCTCACACACAACTTACCTCTCATAATATTGTTGATGGTCAAATTGAAACACACACAGAGACGCAGACGAACGCCGGTACCCTGTCGACGTGTAGTGCCAGCAAGAGCGAAGTTGGGCGGACGGAGGAGACGAAGAAGAACGGAGAGGACTTGAGGGATGGCTGGAGAAGGCGCTGTAGGTGATCTTCACCCCCTCGACACATCCACACTGTGACTATTTAGCGCCTATCATCATCTACTGCCACCCCTTGACACTTGTACACCTGCACAACACACGTGTACAAGATCACATTAATGCACTAACGCACCTGTGCACTATTCAGGAGAAGAGAAGTATGTACCACACGATGTTTACAGGTCGGGTATCACCTTAAAGGACGGTGCTCTGGATGAATAGTGTGAGGTGAGGTTAGAGGCTCACACACACACACACACACACACACACACACACCAAAACCGTAGTCATGCGCATCAATACTGCCACCACTTCAGTGCAAGCCCCAGCAGTCACAGTGGGTGCCCATCCTCTCCAGTTAGTGCAGTCTGCCAAACTCCTGGGTGTTAACATAGACCACAAACTGGGCTGGAAGGCCCATGTAAACAACACAATCAAGGCAGCCTCGTACCGTCTCTACATGCTACGACGACTCAGATCACTTGGAGCTCCCACGCCAGAGCTGAGGACTATCTACAACGCCTTTATTCTCTCCAAACTAACGTATGCGTCACCAGCCTGGTCGTCTTCTCTCAACTCTACCCAACAACGTCAGTTAGAGAAGGTACAGAAAAGGGCCTGCAGAATCATGCTCGGCGCAGACTACTCCGGCTACACCAACGCTCGCTCCACCCTGGAAATGCCATCCCTCAGTCACCTCCACCACCAAGCACTAGCAAGGTTTGGCAGTGGACTACTGCACCATCCTCATCATCGCCACCTCCTGCCACCGGCAATCCCCCGCCCACCTCGCGCAGTCCGCCACTACAACAAAATCCAGCCTATAAGAGCCCTCACCGATAGATATAAGAACAGCACCATCCCATCTATTGTTAAAATAATAAACAACTCCGGATTTATGTACTGTACAGCCCTGTAAATGTATTCAACGCATATCATTATGTCTAAATCAAATGTAAGTTTGTATATTTTCAGCCACCGGCTGCAACTCTATTAATAAACCGTTTATTATTATTGTTATTATTATTACACACACACACACACTCCTTGACCACGGAATGGTCAAGACGTACCTGGCGCTCCTCTCGGAGCAGCCAGGTCAACTGCTAAGTTGGCCCATACCAACCCCTTCCCCTGAACCCTCCTCCCCACCGGAATATCAACAAGTTCTCACCAGAAGTTACAATTTCATTTAGGAAAGGAATGGAACCAGTGTTAAACAGAAGTGAACAGTGGTGAACAGTGCTTAAGTCAGTGAGAACAACTCAACAGTAACAGTCGTACCCAAGTTAACCTTCACACAGTGAGGTCCCAGGTACCCAGTGATAACGGCCCGTGAAACCCAACAACAACCAGCGATGTGTTAATCCGTCTACGATAGGAAGGCCTGGGACCAAACCTCACTCATATAACACCATCTGTGAAGGAATTACTACACCACGTGAGGCCCTTCATAACACCATCTGTGAGGGAATTACTACACCACGTCAGGTCCCTCATAACACCATCTGTGAGGGAATTACACCACGTGAGGTCCCCCATAACACCATCTGTGAGGGAATTACTACACCACGTGGTCCCTCATAACACCATCTGAGGGAACTACTACATCACGTGAGGTCCCTCCTAACACCATCTGGGAGGGAGTTACTACACCACGTGGTCCCTCATAACACCATCTGAGGGAACTACTACATCACGTGAGGTCCCTCATAACACCATCTGCGAGGGAATTACTACACCACGCCAGGTCCCTCATAACACCATCTGAGGGAACTACTACATCACGTGAGGTCCCTCCTAACACCATCTGGGAGGGAGTTACTACACTACGTGTTTGCTGTTCAACACCTACATTAATCTGTATGTTCCTTTACCTTTCTCTAATGAAGGCTTTTGTTAAACCACCAATGTATGTAATATTATACACACACACACGCGCGCGCGCTCATACATACCCATACACACACATACTGTATATGCGTACATACACACACACATGCATACATATGCACGCAAATACACATACATACACACACATACTCATACACACACACATACACACACACATACATACTACTTTGCTGTCACTTGGAATCAAGTATGACGATCATCCAGCTATGATACAATGATATGAGTTATTAGGGATGTCACCAAGGTTGGTGAGTTTTGAGGTGACTAAAGAGACCGAAACGGGACCGGCAGGGTCGTTCACATTCGTTGCACATGTCGAGGGCTCCATCTACTGCGGGAGGGTCGGCGGCAGCGTGTTTCCGGCGTTGGTGCTTGTCTGCCTCGGTATACTGTCGGGCTAACTCGAAAGTATTGACACCACCTCGTGTGGTGCTCCTCCAAGCGTTACAGTGTGGAGTAATCGTCTCCCAGGTGAGGGGTCGACTTGGCACTTTTTCAGGTTTTTCTTAAGACTATCCTTATACCTTTTCAATTGCCCACCGGCGTTACGTTTACTATTCGTTAGGTGACTGTAAAGTAGCTACTTTGGCAGCCTACTGTCGTCCATGCGGGTAACATGGCCAATCCAGCGTAGTTGTTCTTGCATAATGGTAGCCTCGATGCTCCTACAGTTGGTGTTAGAGAGAATACTGGCACACACACACACACACACACACACACACACAGATAATTAAGCGTGTTGGGTGAGGAACTGCCCGGGGCGGAGCTGGTGTTAAAGTCGATTCTTGGTAACAAATTCTATTTATTTTCGTCAACAAAACTTAATACCTGGGTTAATTCCTCCACCTTTTAATACACTATAACCTATATTACTGTGAGTATTATATATTGTAATATAACTAAACACGTAGGTTAGATAACTTTAGATATAATTAAACAATATATCACACCTGTTTAATTACATTACAGGTATATATCAGGTAAGCAATTAAGATTATTGAACGGCACAAGAGACAATTAGTGTGTGTATGTGTGTGAATATGTGTATCAAGTCCAACCCACCAGACAGGCTTAAATGTGGCACACCTGTAAACAAGCTGAACAGGTAAGAGAGATTAGCCTACTACTTCTACTCCTGCTTCTCCTTGTGTTGGACGTCTGCTGGTACTCCTCCATCTGCTTGGGAGTTGAATCATCCATCTTTAGGTTCCAATTACTCCTACAGGTAACTTTATCATGTGTTAACTCATTGTGCTGAAGGGGTTAAGTCTTTGTACTCAAGGTGTTAACTCTTTGTACTCAAGATGTTAACTCATTGTACTCAAGGGGTTAAGTCTTTGTACTCAAGGTGTTAACTCTTTGTACTCAAGATGTTAACTCATTGTACTGAAGGGGTTAATTTATCGTCGTTGTAAGGTTATTAAAACGTAACTCATTTATTAATCGAACTTCAAAGGGCATTAACTGAAGTGTGTACAACCTGGAGTTAATGGCTGGTCGTCCGATTACGATTTACAACCTCGAGTGAATGAAATTATCAGAGAATGTTGTTAACTCAATTACCTGCCAGAGAATGGTGTGATGACAGTGCTAAGTGTGGTATTTAATGCAACACTTAAACTACATTGGCATATGTTAAAGAGCCCGTACTGTACATGTCCAATAGTTGTCAACAGTGTGTAACAGAGAGCCAGTACATGCCCAGTACTTGTCAACAGTGTGTAACAGAGAGCCAGTACATGTCCAATAGTTGTCAACAGTGTGTAACAGAGAGCCAGTACTTGTCAACAGTGTGTAACAGAGAGCCAGTACTTGTCAACAGTGTGTAACAGAGAACCAGTACATACCCAGTACTTGTCAACAGTGTGTAACAGAGAGCCAGTACATACCCAGTACTTGCCAACAGTGTGTAACAGAGAGCCAGTACATACCCAGTACT
This sequence comes from Homarus americanus, assembly GCF_018991925.1. Taxonomy (NCBI): domain Eukaryota; kingdom Metazoa; phylum Arthropoda; class Malacostraca; order Decapoda; family Nephropidae; genus Homarus; species Homarus americanus. The sequence goes on from NW_024742772.1 coordinate 287,348, forward strand.
TGCCAACAGTGTGTAACAGAGAGCCAGTACATGCCCAGTCTTGTCAACAGTGTGTAACAGAGAGCCAGTACATGCCCAGTACTTGTCAACAGTGTGTAACAGAGAGCCAGTACATACCCAGTACTTGCCAACAGTGTGTAAATGAAAACTAATCAACCGCTCTATTTGCGCTCTAACTGGTGGGTGGAGACAGAGGAGGGCCATGGATGGGTGGAGACAAGAGAGGGCCATGGATGGGTGGAGACAAGAGAGGGCCATGGATGGGTGGAGACAAGAGAGGGCCATGATGGGTGGAGACAAGAGGGGGCCAAGGTGGGTGGAGACAGAGGAGGGCCATGGATGGGTGGAGACAAGAGAGGGCCATGGATGGGTGGAGACAAGAGAGGGCCATGGATGGGTGGAGACAAGAGAGGGCCATGGGGTGTACAGGGCACAACTGGACACACTACCTGGACTGGTCACAACAGCTTAGGGGTAACAGACGCTCACCTGGTCACTATTTCTGTCAAGGTGTACCCAACTTTTATGACCCGTTCTCTCCTCCTCCTCCTCCTCCTCCTCCTCCTCCTCCTCCTCCTCCTCCTCCTCCTCCTCCTCCTCCTCCCTCCTCTCCCTCCGTCTCTTCTTCTTCTTCCAGTATGACCCTGTAATGTAAGGTTAGGCTATTAGGTTAGGTTAGGTTAGTTTAGGTTAGGCTTTTTAACGGGAAATTAACTGTTTACATCGTAGAGCAGGACAGAGCTATGTACCTGTGTACGGGAGAGAGCGGTGTACCCAGGCCGGAGAGCGGTACCTGTGGCCGGAGAGCGGTGTACCTGTGGCCGGAGAGAGCGGTGTACCTGTGGCCGGAGAGAGCGGTGTACCTGTGGCCGGAGAGAGCGGTGTACCTGTGGCCTGATAGAGCATTGTTCCTTTGGCCAAATAGAGAGGTGTACCTGTGGCCAGATTGAGGAGTGTACCTGGGGCCGGATAGAGCGATGTACATGTAGCCGGATACAGCGGTGTACCTGTAACCGGATAGAGCATTGTTCCTTTGGCCAAATAGAGAGGTGTACCTGTTGTCAGATAGAGCAGTGTACTTGTGACCGGATAAATCGATGTACCTATGGCCGGATAGAGAGGTGTACCTGTGGCCGGATAGAGAGGTGTACCTGTGGCCGGATAGAGAGGTGTACCTGTGGCCGGATAGAGAGGTGTACCTGTGGCCGGATAGAACTGTGTACCTGTAGCATCAACCTCACTAACTGACCTGCCGGATCGTGTTTTTTCGTCTTACACTCACTCGTACTGCCGGGTGTACGGTCATTAACCCCCCGCCCTTGGAAAACCCACTGTGTGTGAGTGTGTGTGTGTGTATGAGTGTTTAATTGTGTATGTGTGTGTGTGTGTGTGTGTGTGTGTATGAGTGTGTGTGTATGAGTAATAATAATAATAATAATAATTAACGGTTTATTGAAAGAGCTTGGCAGCCAGAAGGCTGAAAATATACAGTTACATAATTGGGGAATGGGTTACCAATTGCAAATAATATACAAGTAACATAAGTGATACAAATAAGATGTATAATAACTAGATGGGGAAAAGCTCAAACTACAGTTCATTTCAACATAGTGACAGCGTAAGGAGCAGTGTTTACTGGGAGTGAGTACACTGGTTTATTACAAGTTATTGATAATTTTTACAATGGTTGGGACTGGGCTGTTCTTATAGCGATCAGTTCGTGCACGTATGGGCTGGATGTGGTTGTGGTGTCGAACAGCAATTCTCGGACTAGGGATCTCAGGTGGTAGTAGGAGCCGGTGTCGGGGATGGTGTAGAAGCTTCTTACCAAATTTGCAGATGAGGTCGGTGATGGTCAGCGAGAGTCGAAAGGGTCAGTGTGTTGAGCGCTTCTTGATATGTGGAGCAGGGAAGGGAGAGAATAATCTTATGCCCTCTTTTGCACTTGTTCTAGGTGTTTACGTTGTGTGGCATTTAGGAGGAAGACCAGGTAGGGGAGGCATAGGTGAGCTTGGGAAGTATGAATGCTGTGTAAACACTGAGGAGCTTCAGTGCAGGAACTCCGAGGGACTTGAGTCGGCGGAGGAGGTGAGGACTTGAGTCGGCGGAGGAGGTGGAGACGGAAACTGGAGGATTTGACAACTTCACTGACGTGTGGTTTCCAATTTAGTTTGTTGTCTATGGTGACGTGTGTGTCAACTAACTGGTTTTCATTACTACTTCCAGAATAATGATGATGACGATGATGATGATGGTGATACTGATGATAATGGTGATGACTCAACTAATGACTCTCACTCTCACTGATGCAGGTGAGTCACGTTCTCTCAATAGTTGTAGAGATAACATCATGTTCTCCCAGTAGTTGTAGAGATAACATCATGTTCTCTCAGTAGTTGTAGAGATAACATCATGTTCTCTCAACAGGTGTAGAGATAACATCATGTTCTCTCAACAGGTGTAGAGATAACATCATGTTCTCTCAACAGGTGTAGAGATAACATCATGTTCTCATCAACAGGTGTAGAGATAACATCATGTTCTCTTCAACAGGTGTAGAGATAACATCATGTTCTCTCAACAGGTGTAGAGATAACATCATGTTCTCTCAACAGGTGTAGAGATAACATCATGTTCTCTCAACAGGTGTAGA
>NW_024742772.1:295000-302500 GCF_018991925.1 Homarus americanus
GAACAAACTCATAAGAAAGTCATCATCATCATCATCATCATTATCATTATTATTATCATCATTTTGACCCCAATGAGACATCAAATCAACGCATACATTAGATGTCACAAAAAATACTAAGATTTTCTAAACCTATAATACCACCCTTCCCTCCCTCCTTCCCTCCCTTCCTCCCCTCCTTCCTTCTCTCCCTCCTTCCCTCCCTTCCTCCCCTCCTTCCTTCTCTCCCTCCTTCCCTCCCCAGGCTTACTTCGACAGACACCAGGACGAACGTGAGAAATATCAACTAATCCTTGAGTCTGACACTGGCACCTTCACCCCCCGCGGCCTGGCATTCACTGGCACTCAGAAGGCTACCTGTATTATGCGAGAGATTCTTCACCTGCTGCAACCCATTAATGCAACACAGGTAAGTGACGTACAGTGCCGGACAGGTGTACTAGGCGTGATGATTACATACTTACATACATACATTGATTCATACGTTAATACATACATACATACAATAATTCATGCATACATACGTATGTTAATTCATACATACATACATACATACATACATACATACATACATACATACATACATTAAGTGATTGATAGATAGATAGATAGATATTCAGTAAAACCGCCACAGAAGCTCACATTGTGTCAACCCGTACATTGACAGTGCAGGTACACACACACACACACACACATCAAGAGGTCAAGGGTAATCTGTGTATGTATGTATGTAATAATAATAATTATTATTTAAAGATTTATTAAGATAACATGGTATCCTGAAGGCTGAAAATATACAATGAACCCCTATTGCTCATAAAAACATAAGAAAATAAGGAGTCTGCAATAGGCCGGTTGGCCTGTGCATGGCAGCTCCTGTCGAGAGTTACTACCACTCTCTATCATCCATGAATCTATCCAGCCTCCTTTTGAAACTTTCCAGCGTTCCAGCACTTACTACAAAGTTGCTAAGCTTGTTCCACTCGTCCACCACCCTAGTTGTGAACCAGTTTCTTCCTATCTCCCTCCTAAACCTAAACTTATCCAACTTGAATCCGTTGCTCCGAGTCCTATCATGCTCGGATATTATAAGAACTTTATCTATATCGCCTTTATTGATTCCTTTCACCCACTTAAATACTTCTATCATATCTCCCCGCACTCTTCGTCTTTCTAGGGAATGCAAGTTTAGTTTCTTTAACCTATCTTGATATGGAAGGTTTCTAAGTCCCGGAATCATTTTCGTCATTCTTCGCTGCACTGACTCTAGTGAATTGATATCCATTCTATAATAAGGGCACCAGAACTGAACCGCATAATCGAGGTGCGGCCTGACTAGCGCAAGATATAGTTGCAATAAGACCTCTGCACTCTTGTTACTTACACTTCTAGATATAAAACCCAATACTCTGTTTGCCTTATTTCAAACATTAACGCACCGTTTTCTAGGCCGTAGGTCCGGGCTTACAAGTACCCCTAGGTCTCTTTCACAAGTCGACTTCTCTAGGTTGATGTTGTTAAGGCGCTAAGCACTGATTGTTACTCTAACAGTTGTTTCTTTCTTTCCAGTTGAAATTGTTAACTTTTGTTTATCACTTGTGGGTTGATGGTCAATCTTTGCACTGTACTGTTAGTGGGAGGATGATGATAAATCCAGATGGGGAAGAGGAGGGCCCGACAGACCGGACTGGAAGCTGTCTCCATGGTCAAGAGACTACGGCCGTATCAGCGGGCAGTGCCGACTACACACGTCCATGACTCCTTTCCCTATGAAGGGTATAAAGGCGACCTGTGGTGTAATGGTTAGCATGCTCGTATCGCAAGTGAGCGGACCCCGCTTCGATCCTCGGGCATGGTAAAACTATGGGCAAGTTTCTTTAGGCCATTTGCCTCTGTCTACCCTGCAGTAATTGGGGACCTGGATGTTAATCGATGTACGGATCGTGTTCCGGGGTAATGGTTAGCCAGTGCAGTTGGCGAGTTGTCCGGTCTTCTTGGACTATTCCTTGACGCTAGGTCATGCAGCTCCTTAACTCAGGGTGTGGTTGTTGTTTTGGTGACAGCTTCTACACCTTAAGCAAATTTATGCCTAGGTGGCACTAGGGTCGGCCATCCACGTTACACGAGAAGCAACCATAATATTTTTGTATGTATGTATGTATGGACCTACAGATCATCACACAATAGACCTTCAAACAGGTGTAAATTATCCCCAGGTGTGTTGTTGTCTCACCCAGGTCCTGGCGCCCATGTACGGGGGACCTGATATTACCATGTGGGAGAAAGTGGGCGTTCCTACAGGTAAATTTAACTTAAACTAACCTAACCTGTGCTAGATTAACCTAACCTAACCTAGTTCAGCCTAGCCTAACCTAACCTAGTTCAGCCTAGCCTAACCTAACCTAGTTCAGCCTAGCCTAACCTAACCTAACCTAGTTTAGCCTAGCCTAACCTAACCTATCGTAAGTTCGTAACCTAACCTAATCAATAAAGGCGATATAGATAAAGTTCTTATAATATCCGAGCAGGATAGGACTCGTAGCAACGGATTTAAATTGGATAAGTTTAGGTTTAGGAGGGGGATAGGAAGGAACTGGTTCACAAATAGGGCGATGGACGGGTGGAACAAGCTTAGCAACTTTGTAGTAAGTTTTAAAGGGAAGCTGGATAGATTCATGGATGATAGAGAGTGGTAGTAACTCTCGACAGGAGCTGCCATGCACAGGCCAACCAGCCTATATTCTTATGTTCTTATGTTCTAACCTAATCTACTATAATATAACCCAACCTAGTATATAATATAAACCTAATTTATCCTAATCTAGCTTAACCTATCCTAACCTAGACGAACCTAGTAAAATTTAGCCTATTCTAAATTAACTTAACCTAGCTTACCCTAACCAAACCTAGCCTATCCTTACCTAAACTAACCTACTCTAACCTACCTAACTTAACCTAAATTATACATATGAATAAAATGGAAATATGTTTAATTTAAATGCATCACACTGAGATAAGTATAATGTATGTATGTATGTATGTATGTATGTATGTATGTATGTATATGTATATTTGCTAACTATCGCAGATAACAGACATAACGTGTGATGAATATTCTCTCTCTATCTATCTATCTCACAGGTTCACTACACAGCCCAGACGAGAGATATTTCTGGTACCATCACTCGCACGGAGACACCCTCAGCGTGATCGAATCGGGGCTCCTCGATCTCTGCCTCGCCGTGTGGACTGTTATCGCTTATGTCACCGCCGATATCACCCACAACCTCCCACACCTATCCCTATGAGGTGTCAAGATGGCGCTGAAAATGTACAGTGACTCTACCCTAAAAGTAAGAACGTGATGTAATTGGTCCATTGAAGTTCCCAATCCGAGGTAATATGGAAAATGGCGTCCGATTTTAACTGAGACTCTATAGTTATATGATTTGCTAACGGTAAAATGAATCGTCGAAACTTTGATACAATGAAGCCTCGAACCTTTGATACAATGAAGCCTCGAACCCTTGAGATTATGAACCCTGTTAACGTTTTATTATTATTATTATTATTATTGTTATTGTTATTGTTATTGTTATTATTATTGTTGTTGTTGTTTCATATTTGTTCAAGGGAAATAAAATATTCAATAGAATAAAATACTAATTATTTTTGTATTTTTTAAGTATATATAACCCCTTGAGTGTGATGACTTAACCCCTTGAGTGTGATGACTTAACCCCTTGAGTGTGATGATTTAACCCCTTGAGTGTGATGACTTAACCCTTTGAGTGTGATGATTTAACTCCTTGTGGTAGTGGCTGTGGTGCTAATACTAATTATTAGTAGTATTTCTTTTTATTCCTCTATTCTTAATTGAGTTTCATAATAAATTAAAATAAACTTACACTGAATGAACACTTTATAGCTATTCACCACAGTCATCCCTTGAGTACCAGATCTGAACCCCCAAACCGAGTATAAGAATATCCAAACCCACGAATCTCGAACTCCCGAACCATCGCTCTCCAGACCCGCAGTATGGTGGTGGTGGTGAGGGTCGATATGGCCGGGTTTACCACTGTTTTGCCCCGAATGCCAGTATTGACTAGTTATTCCTTGGTGACGTAACTAACACCACCCGTATATTCACTACCATTATTCACCATCACGGCGCCACGACAAACATTACATAATGATAATATTTTGCTATTCTGTAGTGAACGATGTTGTGCTGTAATAATAATAATAATAATAATAATAATAATAATAATAATAAACTAATATAAGCATCTTCCTTTCTTTAATACACATATAGTAAAAATAATAACACCTGTAATTAATCACCTGTAGCGTCCGTTGGCCAATCAGATCAACACCTGTGGACCTTCGATAAAACGCTAGAGAAACAATGGGCAGAACAAGATATCCTGTTGGACTGCAGATTGCTTGTTTAATCGAAGGAATCATTCACCTTTCACCTCCATTAGTGTTGATGGCCGTGCTGGTAGGGGAGAGGGAGGGGGGGTAGGTTGGAGGGGGGAGAGAGGGGTGTGGTTCTTCTCTCACTCGTATATAAAGGAATGGATCACAACACGCGCCAATGGTCTCAAACACTCTCTCTGTGTCCTCCCACCCCCCCTCCTGCTGCCGCCATCGCCGCTGTTATCGTCAAAATAATTAACTGTTGGTGTTGTTAATTACATCTCAGGTGTATTCAGGTGAGGTCATGACTACTCTCTCTCTCTCTCTCTCTCTATCTCTCTATCTATCTCTCTCTCTCTCTCTCTCTCTCTCTCTCTCTCTCTCTCTCTCTCTCTCTCTATCTATCTCTCTATCTCTGCAGCTCCTCTTAATCTCACCAGGTGTCTCAGTGCAAGACAGCCAGAGGTAGAATAAGTATATGTAATCCCTTCAGTGTGATGACTTAATCCCTTCAGTGTGATGACTTAATCCCGTGAGTGTGATGACTTAATCCCGTGAGTGTGATGACTTAATCTCTTGAGTGTGATGACTTAATCCCTTCAGTGTGATGACTTAACCCCTTGTGTTAGTGGTTGTGGTGCTAATATCGTGATGTTAGTAGTTGTGGTAGTGATGTCGATAGTTGTAGGTAGTGATGTTGATAGTTGTAGGTAGTGATGTTAGTAGTTGTGGTAGTGATGTTGATAGTTGTGGGTAGTGATGTTAGTAGTTGTGGTAGTGATGTTGATAGTTGTGGGTAGTGATGTTAGTAGTTGTGGTAGTGATGTTAGTAGTTGTGGTAGTGATGTTGATAGTTGTAGGTAGTGATGTTAGTAGTTGTGGTAGTGATGTTGATAGTTGTAGGTAGTGATGTTAGTAGTTGTGGTAGTGATGTTAGTAGTTATGGTAGTGATGTTGATAGTTGTAGGTAGTGATGTTAGTAGTTGTGGTAGTGATGTTAGTAGTTGTGGTAGTGATGTTGATAGTTGTAGGTAGTGATGTTAGTAGTTGTGGTAGTGATGTTGATAGTTGTGGGTAGTGATGTTAGTAGTTGTGGTAGTGATGTTAGTAGTTGTGGTAGTGATGTTGATAGTTGTAGATAGTGATGTTAGTAGTTGTGGTTATGGCAATACAACCCTCATTCCAGGTCACGATGGCAGTTACCATGATGGTGGCGACGATGGTGGTGATGATGGTAGCCCAGGTGTCGACACTGCCAGGTGAGCCCGGCACGTACACGGTCCGTTCCACGCACACATAAACGTACATAACATACACATCACTCGTACATGAGGGAATCACGTACACAGGTCATTCATGTACACAAGTCATTCACGTACACAGATCATTTACATACATAGGTTATTTACAAATGCAGGAAATGTCAAGTGCACACAAGAACCATGTACGTGTTTATTTACGTACATATGTGAGTCAAATGGTAAAGTGACTCAGAAAATTGTGTAAAATGTGTGTGTGTGTGTGTGTGTGTGTGTGTGTGTGTGTGTGTGTGTGTGTGTGTGTGCATGTGTGAGTCAAGTGGTAAAGTTACTCAGAAAATTGTGTGTAAAATGTGTGTGTGTGTGTGTGTGTGTGTGTGTGTGTGTGTGTGTGCATGTGTGAGTCAATTGTAGGCTAGGAATTTACTCAAGAAAATTGTAAAATAATGTGTGTGTGTGTGTGTGTGTGTGTGTGTACGCATAACTAATACCTTCTATTGTTCACAGCTGAGAGGATGGAGACACGAGAGCAGGACTCTGAACGCATTACCTGAAAACGAACCAGAGATATGTCTCTCTCTCTCTCTCTCTCTCTCTCTCTCTCTCTCTCTCTCTCTCTCTCTCTCTCTCTCTCTCTCTCTCATTATTTGTACACCAATCATGACTTTTCTATCTGTTCCTTAATACCGGTTTATGTAGGGGACTTGTGTACTGAACAACCACACCCTGTACTGAAAAAAATAGATTAGGTTTCTATACTATGTGACCCTACTTTATTATCTGCCTTAACACACTACCTACTTGACTCTACACCCTATATATGTAAAACACTTATATTACACTATATCACACACTTACTTTATACACTCTACTCTATTTAACCACTTTACTGCCTTTAAATCCTGACTGATTCACTCCGCTCCCTCCTTCAGATCCTGCCGGAGTACGCGTGTGCTGAGCTAGGTGGGTTGTGCACACTGCAAGACGAGTGTCCACCTGATGAACAACACTCACCTGGCCTATGTCCTCAACAACAACACCTTGGCGTCGAGTGTTGTAGAATAGGTGAAGTTATGAATGCTTTTGTTGTTGTTGTATAAATTGTTAGATTGTAGGAGTTGTATTTAGTTATTTATTACAGTTTGAGTTTGTAGATTATTTTTTTTTTGTAGTTAAGAGATTGTAGTTAATAGTATTTGAAGTGAAATAGAGAGATGATGATATTAAAGACTGAAATTCCTCTCTCTCTCTCTCTCTCTCTCTCTCTCTCTCTCTCTCTCTCTCTCTCTCTCTCTCCTCTCTCTCTCTCTCTCTCTCTCTCTCTCTCTCTCTCTCTCTCTCTCTCTCTCTCTCTCTCTCTCTCTCTCTCTCTCTCTCTCATGGCACTACTGACTCACGGTGCCACCTCTGTCTTCCCCCCCGACAGTGCCACCCAGCGTGAAGGACTGTGGTAAGCGTGGGGGTGAGTGTGTGCCCAGCGAGATGTGTGGTAGGGCCCCTGTGCTGGGTATGTCTGAAGGCCCTTGTGGGGAGGACCTCGTCTGCTGTATTTTCCTTAATCGTTAAGCAGTCACCAGCTCTAACAGTCACGACTTACAGTCACCAGTACTTACAGTCACCAGCTCTAACAGTCACGACTTACAGTCACCAGTACTTACAGTCACCAGCTCTAACAGTCACGACTTACAGTCACCAGCGAGTACTTACAGTCACCAGCTCTAACAGTCACGACTTACAGTCACCAGTACTTACAGTCACCAGCTCTTAACAGTCGACTTACAGTCACCAGTACTTACAGTCACCAGCTCTAACAGTC
>NW_024742772.1:307500-387500 GCF_018991925.1 Homarus americanus
CCACCGAGTCACCACCTTGTTCCTGGCGATCTCCTGCCTTCTGGTGGGCCTCAGGCAGTACTTGGGTCACCCTATCGACTGTCTAGCTCAGGGAATGAACAGTAGAACGATTGACCTGTACTGTTGGATTCAATCGACGTTCACCCTGCAGTTGACGTCAGCGAAGGTAGAGGAGGCATACCCAGGTGTGGGCAGCTCCTCAGGTAGTGGCCAGGACGTCGTCAGGCATCACAAATACTACCAGTGGATTTTCTTTGTTCTTCTTCAGGTGAGTGCTGGAGAGAGAGAGAGAGAGAGAGAGAGGGAAGTGAAGAAGATATAACAGTTTTTGAAGACTAATTTAACCCTTTGAGGATGACGATTTAATCCTTTAAAGACGATGTTTTAACCCTTTGAGAACGTTGTTTTAGCTATTTTTGAAGACGATAGTGTAACCCTTTGAGGATGACGATTTAACCCTTTGAGGACAATGGATATCTCTTTGGTGACGATGGTTTAAACTATCTTCCTAAAAGGGCTAATTAAATTCTCCTTCTCAGACGATTAATACGTTTATAAGAGCCCAGGGGGATTACATTACGTTTCATAATCAATTATTCCTAATTCAGGCAGTGCTTTGTTTTTTATATCATCTATACATTTCAAGAACTTATACAAATATACTTCACTTGTTTAAATCCTTGAGAGATTATTCAATACTCTTAATTCACTTGAGATGTTTTAGAATCAACACCAAGATAACAATCGGAGAGAAATAATAACAATAATTATAAATATTACAACCTATATATAAATTTCCTGTCGTGAAATTTGAAACTTTGCTGAAATATAAGTAACTGGTGAATTCTACCTATTGACTACAGACTTCAAGAGCTTCTCGTAAGAGGAGTGACGTATGTGGTGGTGACGGCTGCTAGGGGCCTGTATGTGAAGGTTAAATATGGAATCTGAAATCTGGACATTTAGTATGAGTCAGGGTTCTGGAGGCAGTCACAAAGGCTCCAAATTTTTTCTGCTCTAAATCGTTTGGTTAGTTTACGGGGAAGAAATAGAAGTTATTAAGTCCAGCTTCATGTATGTATTTATGTATGTATGTATGTATGTATGTATGTGTGAAACTTTACATTACCCATTTTTGCAGACACTGATGTTCTACACCCCGGGTTACCTGTGGAAGATGTGGGAGGGTGGACGAATACAACAACTCACCCAAGACCTGAACCCCTCCTCCTTCACCGCCTCCGTCAGTAGTGATCACCTGGCCACCATCAAGCAGTACTTCGGTGGGAATTTCCGTCTACTACATACTAACTACGCGTACAAGTTCTTCCTGTGCGAGGTTCTTAATTTCGTCAACGTCGTGAGCCAGATGTACTTAACTGACAGGTGAGTCTTCGGTTCTGAGTGAGACAGATAGACAGGTAGAGGGACAGGTAGATGCAAGAAATACTCACTTAGACAGACTGAGAGACAATTAATTAGACAGGTAGAGAGACAGGCAGGTGGATGAATATAGATTTAGACAGAGAAGCAATGATATAGACAAAAAGAAAGACAGATGCAGAAATACAAACGTGGACAGACAGAGGAGGAACCGATGAACAGACAGACAGATAAAACAGACGTATAGATGGGCCTTCAGACAGTTAGACAGAGATAAAGAAAGAAAGAGACAGATGGAAAGAAAAACTGATAGGTAGACAGATAGAGAGACAGACAGACGGATATAGGACAGAGAGACAGACAGAAGAAATAGGTGTGAGGGGAAGAGACAGAAAAAGACTGAAGCAAAAAAGTCAGTCAATTATAAAGTCAGTCAGATAATACAATCAATTATAAACTCAGTCGGATAATACAGTCAATCAGTCAAATATTAAGTCAGTCAGTCAGTCAGTCTCCAGTTTACCATTACCATCAATAATTCGACTTTCTCTCTTTCGGTGTGTATGTGTGTATGCATGTGTGCGTGTATGTTCGTCTCTGTGTGTATATGTGTCTTCAGGTTGCTAGGATATAGGTTCTTGGACTACGGATTACGGGTTATAAGGGCAGGTAATGAGCTACAGGAGGAGGAAGAGGAGGTGGTGTTCCCCAAGGTGGCCAAATGCTCCTTCTACATGTTTGGTCCCTCTGGTTCTCTCGCCCGCCACGATACTCTCTGCGTTCTCCCCCTCAACATACTCAACGAGAAGATCTACCTCTTCTTCTGGTTCTGGTGAGAGACTGTTTCGTTATGTTTCGTTATAATTCGTTATGTTTCGTTATGTTACTTTAGGCTCGTGAGTTTAACCGTGGTTTTGTATTTAGGCTCGTAAGTTTAACTGTGGTGTCATATTACTTTAGGTTCGTGTGTTTGGCGGTGGTGTCTGGCCTGGGTCTCCTCCTCCGCTTATGCACCTTCCACCCTGAAGTTCGCCTCCTGGTACTCCACAACCACGCTCGCTTCACCCCCACAGTCCATCTGAGAGCCATCTGTCACAGCTACGATCTGGGGGACTGGTTCTATCTCTGTTTACTTGGTGAGTCGTGAGAGAACTTTTACTCTCTCTCTCTCTCTCTCTCTCTCTCTCTCTCTCTCTCTCTCTCTCTCTTTTAATCATTATCATAGAGCAGAAAGATAAACATGTCAATAGAGGCGATTTTTGGGGGTAACCTGTATGTTATGTAACCAAAATTCATGTATGTTACAGCCAAGAACCTAGACCCAGTCGTCTGTAGGGACCTCCTGAGGGAGTTGGCGACGAAGCTGTAGGAGAAGGAACACGTAACACAGGTCCTGAAGCACCCAACAGTCTCCAGTCACTCGGAGCTCATGAAGCACCATCTAACAGTCTCTCCAGTCACTCGTAGGTCATGAAGCACCACCTAACAGTCTCTCCAGTCACTCATAGTTCATGAAGCACTACCTAACAGTCTCTCCAGTCACTCGTAGTCATTGAAACACCACTTAACAGTCTTTCCAGTCACTCGTAGTCATTGAAGCACCACCTAACAGTCTCTCCAGTCACTCGTAGTTCATGAAGCACCACCTAACAGTCTTTCCAGTCACTCGTAGTTCATGAAGCACTACCTAACAGTCTCTCCAGTCACTCGTAGTTCATGAAGCACTACCTAACAGTCTCTCCAGTCACTCGTAGTCATTGAAGCACCACCTAACAGTCTTTCCAGTCACTCGTAGTCATTGAAGCACCAGCTAACAGTCTCTCCAGTCACTCGTAGTTCATGAAGCACCACCTAACAGTCTCTCCAGTCACTCGTAGTTCATGAAGCAGTACCTAACAGTCTCTCCAGTCACTCGTAGTTCATGAAGCACCACCTAACAGTCTCTCCAGTCACTCGTAGTTCATGAAGCACTACCTAACAGTCTCTCCAGTCACTCGTAGTCATTGAAACACCACTAACAGTCTCTCCAGTCACTCGTAGTCATTGAAGCACCACCTAACAGTCTCTCCAGTCACTCGTAGTTCATGAAGCACCACCTAACAGTCTCCCCAGTCACTCGTAGTTCATGAAGCACCACCTAACAGTCTCTCCAGTCACTCGTAGTTCATGAAGCACTACCTAACAGTCTCTCCAGTCACTCGTAGTCATTGAAGCACCACCTAACAGTCTTTCCAGTCACTCGTAGTCATTGAAGCACCATCTAACAGTCTCTCCAGTCACTCGTAGTCACAGTCTCAGTCACTCAAGCACTACCTAACAGTCTCTCCAGTCACTCGTAGTCATTGAAACACCACTTAACAGTCTTTCCAGTCACTCGTAGTCATTGAAGCACCACCTAACAGTCTCTCCAGTCACTCGTAGTTCATGAAGCACCACCTAACAGTCTTTCCAGTCACTCGTAGTTCATGAAGCACTACCTAACAGTCTCTCCAGTCACTCGTAGTTCATGAAGCACTACCTAACAGTCTCTCCAGTCACTCGTAGTCATTGAAGCACCACCTAACAGTCTTTCCAGTCACTCGTAGTCATTGAAGCACCAGCTAACAGTCTCTCCAGTCACTCGTAGTTCATGAAGCACCACCTAACAGTCTCTCCAGTCACTCGTAGTTCATGAAGCACCACCTAACAGTCTCTCCAGTCACTCGTAGTTCATGAAGCACTACCTAACAGTCTCTCCAGTCACTCGTAGTTCATGAAGCACCACCTAACAGTCTCTCCAGTCACTCGTAGTTCATGAAGCACCACCTAACAGTCTCTCCAGTCACGCGTAGTTCATTAAGCACCACCTAACAGTCTCTCCATGTCACTCGTAGTTCATGAAGCACCACCTAACAGTCTCCCCAGTCACTCGTAGTTCATGAAGCACCACCTAACAGTCTCTCCAGTCACTCGTAGTTCATGAAGCACCACCTATCAGTCTCTCCAGTCACTCGTAGTTCATGAAGCACCACCTAACAGTCTCTCCAGTCACTCGTAGTTCATGAAGCACCACCTAACAGTCTCTCCAGTCACTCGTAGTTCATGAAGCACCACCTAACAGTCTCTCCAGTCACTCGTAGTTCATGAAACACCATAAAGTTGAATTGCTGTGTATTTATCAATATTCATCTTTGTCTGTGGTTAGGTTAGGTTAGTTCCACAGCCTTGTCAAAAAAAACTTCATGGGTATTTGTAATCATATTTTACCCTTATCAAAGACTCCATCTACAGGGTGGTAAAAAAAAGAATATTCAGACTGTAAGATATAACCATTTACTCACTGGTCGTTCTTTTTTGATGGCCCTGTATGTATATATATATATTCTACAAGTACTCGTTATATAAAAGTACTGATTATATGCCTACTTTTGGAAATTTATAATTTTCGAGTTATTTAGTCTTTTATATATCTCTTAAATATAACACACAAAAATAATAGGGGGAAATCCATTGTTTACTTATTACCCAGCCAATCAGCGAAAGTTTGGATGTTACGTGATACTTTTAAGCCAATTAGCGGAAGTTTAGATGTTATGTGATACTTTTGAGCCAATCAGCGGAAGTTTGGATGTTACGTGATACTTTTAAGCCAATTAGCGGAAGTTTGGATGTTACGTGATACTGTTGAGCCAATCAGCGGAAGAATTGTAAGCATGGCGCAGTTGCAAGATGGCGTCAGTCTTTGAAGGTCGCTCCTTGGTGGATTGGCGTGTAATTCAGCGAGTTTTTTTTAGAACGGAGTCGCAGCTGTTGATATCTTAAGGGCTCATGGAGTTCATCCCTTCTTCAGTCAAGTGTCCAAGGTGTGATTCAGACTGTCAGTATCGTGAAGATCGACACACTAGGCAATGCAGTAAGTGACAGACACCCCTCAAGGTAAGTTTTTTTACACACTGGGGTCAGTTCTTCTGGTTTCTCTGGTTAGGAAGTTTCGTGTTTTTACCCCATAATTTCTCTCTACTTCAAACTTCTGCCCACTTTGTGCAACCAATATTGTTGGTAATGGTGGGGGAGGTCATAACTCCATTACTATTCATTTCCGACGGATATGAAGTTCAAATTGGCTATAAAACACAATGAAATACGCTATAAAAACCCCTTTTCCATGATAATTTTCCGTGTATGGCAACTTCTAAATATTGACCGCAAAAAAGTGTTTGTTCGTTTTTTTGTATTTTAAGATTTATTGAAAGGAAGGAAAGATAGGTATACAAACTATACAAATACAGCTCAGGTTTACAAACAATGTGCATAGACAGTACAAGTATACAAACTATGGTAAACAATAAGTCGACCTGACCAGGGAGAGTCCACAAAACCACGTTAACACAAAGATTAAACTCCTTATCATAAGCCAGAGATAAAACCGTTGGTATTAAGTTAAGGAATATACCTGCCATTGTTCTCAGACACAGACTCACACACGAGCATACAAACAATATCCTGAGTATTTACCAGTTTATAAAGACGGCATCAAGTAGATACATTCAGGAGACAATATATACCCAGTACTTGCCGTCAGTGTGTAACAGAGACGTGGCCGATCGCTCAAATGGTTAACAAACTGAACAGTGGCGAAGAGGATGAAAATAAATAAGTAAAAGTGACCATTAATTACACCTGTAGGGGCTATGTGGTTTATGTGATAGGACACCTGTGAACACCTGTGGGTCTAAGATGTATTTACTAGACTGGAACACCAGTAATATACTGCTGGAAGGATGCTATTGGCTCCACTCTTGATACACCTCTGAACGTTCTATATAGGTAGAGGTTTCAGGTTCAGTTCGGCCATGAGGTGAGGTGAATGTCGCGGGTGCAGGTTAGGTGTGATGTGTCATGTCAGTGTGTTGGTAATCAGGGTGGTGTAGGGATGTGGCGTGTACCTGTTGCCGTAAATAAGTCTGACAGTACTGCTCTTTGTTACCCAGGTGTATGTGTGTGTGTGTTACGGGGGGTTGCGTACAGTTATATAATTCCACATATAACCAAAACAGATTATATTTAAACATACCATACTCTACACACACACACACACACACACACACGCGCGCGCGCGAACAATGTCTCATAACTCTATCCTTAATCATAACTGTATCAAGTTATGGTTATAATGCTGAGAATTATTAACTTGATACCATGGTTATATATCTGACATATGGTAAAGGATTTTAACCTTTGTGTCCTTGGTCGACTGTTTATCATAGTTTCCTTACCTGCGCTGCCTGTGTACATTGATCGTATACCTTCATCGTCTAGAACAGAAACTAATAAACTAACGAGCATCTCAAGAAGTGTATAACCCCTTCAGAGTACATTACTCAGTCGAGTGTTCATACCTGGAGGTCACAACTTAAGATTGAAGAAGCCTCAAGTTCAGAAAACTGTCTGGACAAACATTTTAGAGGTGAAAGTTGTATACTCTTGGAATAATTTGCCAGACTTGACCAACACTGGAGCAGGTACAGATACATTCAGGAGCCAGTACTTGCCAACAGTGCGTAAGAGAGACGTGACCGACCACCCAAGTAACGAGCCGATCAGTGGTGAAGAGGATAAAAGTAAAAGTAAACCACACGTGATCAAAATTCAAAATAAAATGAAACAGGTCATAGAGGACTGACTGTCATAATTTTTACGACCATTTTGAGTGAAATCAGTTCGTGCGAATTTGAAGGATAGAGAGAAGGTTGAAAACAAAACTTGACTGGTTACCTTCGAAAACCACGGAGAGCTACCATAGAGGTGCAAAAATACCTCAGCTGCAGGTGTTGAAGTCCTCGTAGAGATAATGAACCGTGACATTATACACTAGTGAGGCAGTTCCCGGCGCGTTGCTGATTACAACCCTCGCCACGATACCGTAAACCTGTCAGCTTCAGGCAACTACTGTGCAATACATACATACATACATACATACATACATACATACATACATAGACATACATACATACATACATACATACATACAGACATACATACATACATACGTAGAACTCGAACCAATCACAGGTAGTTCCCTCTTCGCCATCAATAATTACTAGCTCAATAAACCTGGAGTGTATGCGTGCCTAATAAGTCGCCTGGTCCCGGTGAGATATTTGCCAGAGTATTAAAGGAATGTAAGGAAGAGCTTAGTATGCCCTTAGCAAAGTTGTTTAACATGTCCTTAAAAACAGGTGTAGTACCAGAATCCTGGAGGATAGCGAATGTAATATCGATTTTCATGAAGGGGGATAGATCGCTATCCTCTAACTACCGTCCAATCAGTCTAACATCAATTGTAGGCAAATGACTGGAATCAATCATTTCAAACTCAATTCGAAACCACCTCGAGAAGCACAAATTGATCAATGATTCCCAGCATGGCTTCACAAGCTGGCGTTCATGTCTAAATAATTTATTAACATTCTTTGCATCGGTTTTCAAATCGGTGGACGAGGGGCATAATTATGATGTGGTATATCTCGACTTTAGTAAAGCCTTCGGCAGAGTCCCCCACGAAAGTCTAATAAGAAAGGTAGAAGCACATGGCATTAAAGGTAATATTCTAAAATGGATTAGGGCGTGGTTACAGGACAGGAAACAGCGAGTGAGCATTAACGGCACTAAGTCCCATTGGAGCAACGTCACTAGTGGAGTTCCCCAAGGCTCAGTACTTGGACCATTATTATTTAATATATATACATAAACGACATAGATATCGGCATAGACAGCAACATAAGTAAATTTGATGATGACACTAAAATAGGACGTGTAATTAAATCTGACGATGACTCAGCAAAACTACAGGAAGATCTAAAAAAATTACGAATGGTGTGAAAAATGGCAGATGAAATTCAATGTGGACAAATGTAAAGTACTCAGTATAGGAGACGTAAACAGGGAAACCAGATACCAGATGAACAACGATGCCATTGAGAAATCCGACTGCGAGAGAGATTTAGGAGTAATGATAAGTAGGAACCTTAAGCCAAGTAAACAATGTGTTTTTGCTCGTAACAAGGCTAATAATGTACTTGGGTTCATATAAAGGAGTGTTAGTTACAAGACTAGCGAGGTCATCTTGAGATTATATCTTGCGCTTGTGAGACCTCACCTGGATTACGCAGTTCAGTTCTGGTCACGGTATTACAGAATGGATATAGAATCCTTGGAAAGAATCCAGAGGAGAATGACAAGACTAATCCCGGGCATTAGGAACCTTGAGTACAGAGACAGGTTAAAGCATCTTAATTTGCACTCCCTCGAGAGACGTAGAGCGAGGGGCGATATGATAGAGGTGTATAAATGAAAGTCAGGGCTAAACAAAGGGGACATTACAAAGGTACTCAAACTATCCAACCATGAGCGAACTCGTAACAATGGTTTTAAATTAGACAAATTTAGATTTAGGCGCGAAATTGGTAAACACTGGTTTGGAAACAGAGTAGTGGACGAGTGGAACAAGTTACAAAATATCATCATTAACTTGAATACTCTGGATAGCTTCAAACATAGGTTGGATGCTTATATGAGCAATAGGGGTTGGGTGTAAATGGGACTGCCCAGTAGGCCCGCTGCAGTTTCCTCCATTCTTATGGGTGTGTGTGTGTGTGTGTGTTTGTTGCGCACCTGTAGCGCTTGTCAATTACAACAGGTGTAAGTGAGGGCGGGACAATGGCCTCAGTCCTGGGGATATTGTCAGGCTCAGATGTTCTTCAGTAAGGTGTGTGTGTGTGTGACGAGAGGAGTGGTGAAGCTGTCTCTCTTGTCCGCTACTTCTACTGCTACTACTACGATTGACGCTTCTGCTGTTCCTGCCACCACAATTATAACTACTACTACTACTACTACTTCTATTGCTACTACGACGACGATTCCTACCACTACTACAAACCATTACTATTATTTTTACTACGTCCTTCTACCTCTTCTACCGTTGTACCTAACCACCCCTCACCTCCCACCTCACCTCACCCAGGTATGTTAAACGAGTTACTCCACCAGAGGGAACATTACTATAAACAGCTGATGAGTGTAAACAAAAAATCAATATCTCATAACATATTTATACCTGTTTATTATTAGTTCCTGTAACTGTATTCTTACCTGTACTGTAACCCATCTTCTACCTGTAACTACGCTTGCTTAGCATCTATGTCTTCTAGCTGTACCTGTGTGTACCTGGGCATATATCTTTACCTGTAATAATTGTACTTGTATATAAACTTGTACCTGTTGTCTATCCGTAACTAAAACTGTACCTTTACCTGTACACGTGACATCATGTACCTGTGATATACCTTTGATAATGAATACTCTGTGTGTGTGTGTGTGTGTGTGTAATAATAATAATAATAATAATAATAATAATAATAATTAACGGTTTATTGAAAGAGCTTGGCAGCCAGAAGGCTGAAAATTTACAGTTACATATTTGGGGAATGGGTTTCGAATTACAAATAATATACAAGTAACATAAGTGACACAAATAAGATATATAATAACTAGATGGGGAAAAGCTCAAACTACAGTTCATTTCAACATAGTGACAGTGCAAGGAGTAGTGTTTACTGGGAGTGAATACACTGGTTTATTACAAGTTATTGATAATTTTTACAATGGTTGGGACTGGGCTGTTCTTATAGGTCAGCGTGCACGTATGGGCTGGATGCGGTTGTGGTGTCGAACAGCAATTCTCGGACTAGGCATCTCAGGTGGTAGTAGGAGCCGGTGTCGAGGGATGGTGTAGAAGCTTCTTACCAAATTTGCAGATGAGGTCGTGGTGATGGTCAGTGAGAGTCGAAAGGGTCAGTGTGTTGAGCGTTTCTTGATATGTGGAGTAGGAAGGGGAGAGAATAATCTTGCATGCCCTCTTTTGCACTTTTTCTAGGTGTTTACGTTGTGTGGCATTTAGGGAGGAAGACCAGGTGGGGGAGGCATAGGTGAGCTTGGGAAGTATGAATGTTGTGTATTCACTGAGGAGCTCGTGTGCAGGAACTCCGAGGGTCTTGTGTGTGTGTGTGTCTGTGTGTGTGTGTGTGTGTGTGTGTGTGTGCACCGAAGGATTTATGCTTGTATCTTACTTTCATAATGGCTTCACAATACCTCTAGACAAAATTATCAAGAACAGTGGAGAGATCCTACACAGCTCACTGATCTTGTTCCCTCAGCAGGTTAGGTAAGGTAAGGTTAGGTTAGGTTAGGTTAGGTTAGGTTAGGTCGACAGACGTTATCTCTTATTTATTGGTCTCCCTCCCAACAGATCTGAAATTAATAAATATATGTATAGTCTCGGAAGGTCTCGATCAAATTAAGAGACCACAGATACAGTACGTGTGTGGATCCATATATACTGTACACGTGTACATGTAGGTGATAAACGGTGGTCTTTATGTAATTAATTATACAGTACATGTAAATGTATGGATGTAGGTGAATATGTATGTAATAACAGGTGTGTGTGTGTGTGTGTGTGTGTGTGTGTGTGTGTGTGTGTGTGTGTGTGTGTGTGTGTTTGCTGGCTGTTGTTACATCACAAGTCCCTCATTAATAAACAATATTGTAATGTATAGCGACAGACACAAAAGCCCGCTGCCTCCCTACCCTCACCCCCTCCCAGGTCTACACTATGTACAGTACGAGATAATGTCTGTGGAGTGAACTATGGCTCAGGAATCTAGCCAAACCTATTCCTAAATTAACCTAACTTAAACCTAACCTAACCTCCCTCTAACTTAAACAAGGCCATTAAGATGTATTCAAAGAGTGCTGTTGGTGTACAGAAAATGTCCTGAACTGAACTATAAGACCTATGTATTATGGCTGAAAAAGCTTAAGATCTAAGGATTACATTATTTTATATTTCTTTTTAGATGAATCGGTTTTTACTACTTTCCTCCATACCCCCAACAGGTGTCGCTCTGCTGCAGGTAACCCACGGGAAAATGCGCGCCCTCAACCCCATCATCTCCACACTACTACTGGTACGTAAACATTGACTGGGAGTGTTAGTTAAGAACGATACGTATATTTATGCTGTAGCTTAATTTAGTTAGATAATTTCTCGTATATTCAGTTAAGTGGGAATTTTTTAGGCATCTTCATTGAAATCAAGTAATGGTGATAAATGGTCTGATGTGTTGTTTCCTGGTAGGTGTTGCTGATGACGACCCCAGCATACTTGGCCAAGAAGGTGAAGCAAGGTGAGTTGTGAGGCTAAAATGTTCTATTACTCTTTTTTTCCAACAGCGAGTCATCCAATACTTATTATTATTACTAACATGAAGCATTAAATATCTCCATCACTCGTTTATATCACCGTCAAATGAACTATCTATACGCCTATTCATTTTCCCAGGATGTGCAGTAGGGAGGAAGATTCACCCTCCAGGTAAGGTAGTGCTGAAGGATCGTGCGCACTGCCTCGCTCTCAAGTGCTACAAGAGAGGCAAGGAGTTTATTGTCAAGCCTACATTACTAAAGAACTGTGAATGTGCCTGTAAGTATCTAATGTTGACCTTTCAGGGCTTTACTGAAATAGAATTGTAGATTTTAGGATATTCATTTGTTTTAAGAGAACTATAAACTCTAGTAACAACAGTTGTCTTAAGGAAACTGCAGTATAAATATTAGCACCTTCATTTGTCTTAAGAGAACTAAAAGTATTAGTACATTACCTACATTTGTCTTAACGGAACCATAAAGGATTAGATCATTTTGATGGTTTCTCTATACGAAGACTGTGAACATAAGGACGCAATTGGGCTCCATTATAACATATTTATAAAACAAATGACAATCTGAAACCTATTTATAAGATAGGTATGGATGTTGTAAGCTCCCTTGACCTTATTACAAAGGAGGCTACGGAAATATAAGGCGTTTTAGATGCACGGAATAGCTAACGCGTTAGCTATTCTGTGTGCGCAGACGATTCTGCTGAGTTGTGCGCATGACACCTTCAGAGCAGGGCCGGATTCAGGAGTGGGCAAAGTGGGCAGCTGCCCAGGGGCCTCCACAATCTGGGGGCCTCCACAATGAGGCTGCCCTTGGGCCTCCACAGGTCTAAATCCGGCACTGCTTCAGAGGGATAAGCAAACGCCCCGATCAGGCCTTAGCCTTGTGGAGCGCCCAAGAGGTCCAAATAGCTAAACAACCAATCAGTAATTTCTCCCACTGAAAATATGCGGATCATGGCCGCTTATGGAGAATATTTTGATTAATATTGAAGAGTTGGGGGTATGTAAAGCAATAAATACTGTTATATAATAATAAAAATAATTCTATACATAATACACGTATACTACAATAATTTGGATAGGACCTAAAACAAAACATATGTCTTGATAGAATTGAAAAGGATTGTGCCTAGTTGAAACCTGTTTTGGCTCTGCCCATTAACAAGTGGGCTCTGTTCAATTTCATTAACCATTGGTGACTTTCGTGTAACAATATTGATAATTACTCAAACGTGATTTAAATCTTAGTATCATTACTCATAAGATACTTTAAATAGGGGTGAACAAGTTGATTACACCTTTGTAAGTGCAAAAATTAAGACTTAAACGAACCTTAAATTCGTCGTATTTCGTGTACAAATATGAGAACACCTTGCTGGGAGTGAAGAAGCATACGGCTGCTCTGGTTGTTACATGTGGTGTCAGAGTCCTGGAGAAATTACCTTTACAACAGGCCCAATTTTTGTGTTATTCTTATTTATTGTTGACTGTTCGACTTCTTTTCCTTTTCTTTCTTTCCATAATTTTTTTATATATTTTCTACACTATTTTTTTCCGCATTGTGTCCAAATAACAGTTCTCCTAATTTTATTGTTTTATGAAGACTGTGTTATACAACAGTTATTCCCAAGACGCAGTACAATGTCGTATTTTATAATGACAGTCCGGGAATAGCTAATGCTGTAGTAGCTATTCCGTGCATCTAAAACGCCTTACAATAAACGTCTATAAAGAAGCTAAGATCTTCTCGAACAAGTTGTCATTTTAGACTATTGTATGAGCAAAATTAACTGTTATTATAAAAGCAAATAAAGCTAAGATAAACACGCTAACAATGGAGTGGAAAGTTGATATATGTTTTTATCCCCAGCCCTGTGTAGCGATGGCCGTTGTACCCCAGCAGGTAAGATTGACTCTCATCTTTTTTTTATCTTCTAGAATGTCTTAAATATTATAGCCATTAGAATTGTATAGCCCATCAGAGCTACTTATATAAACCCTTCCTTTGTGGTGTAGCTTATCGTGTTTTTTTTCCTGGCAGTGTTCTTCCCATCAGTGCTCCTTCTTGTGGCATAACCAGTCCGCCTTCTTCCTTGAGCTGCATGTATTGAATAAGAGTAAATTGTTGATCATTATTCTCAGAGCCAGTGGTGCCAGTGGAGAGAGTGGTGCCGTGCCCCAAGTGCGACACGGCAGAGGACTTTGTATGTGGCACCAACGACATAACCTACACTAATCCGTGTATACTGACGGCCTCTACACCTCCCTGCGGCCCCGACAAAGCTTCCCTTCAGTACTACGGTGCCTGTGGTGAGTCTGGATTATTATTCATGAGTCAATATTTGCACAAAACAGTGAATGCGGGAATGTATCTTGTTAGAGTTCACCTGACACTACATTTTCGTGACACACTGGAAACGTATCGAACAGCTGCATTGACACCCTCTTGGTCAGATGGGTGAGTTTGTTTTGAGCCAGACGTTTATAGTTGCAATATTGATACATTCTTGTAATTTTCACAGCGTATTTGAACTATTACTATTATCCAGTCTTTCTTCTCGGTTAGGTGAGTGTCCCAGGGGCTGCCCGAAGGTTATAGAACCTGTGTGTGGCAGCAACGGCGTCACCTACAACAACACTTGCCTCCTCAATGCCGCCACCGCCTGCCTCAACTCCAGCATCACTTTATTGTCCGAGGGTATTTGTGGTACGTCTACAGCCCCTCTCTCATGTCAGGGGAAACATCATCTCATTATTGTGTTTATTTCTCTCTCACTCTCCATTTCGAGCAGAACTGAGTATCATTTCCTCACGCAGGAGGGGAAAGAGAGACAGATTGCCGGGCGTGTCCCAAAATAGCGAGGCCGGTGTGTGGGACGGACGATAAGACCTATCCAAATCTCTGTATGCTGGAGAACGTGTCGCTGTGTACGTCTGTCAATGTCTACTTGGCTCATCTTGGCTTCTGTGGTAAGTGACTGTTTTTGTCTTCCCGTGGTACCTGTACAGTATATACTCTTCCCTATTCCTCCCGTGGTGCATCTTCCTCCTCCCTCTTCCTCCCGCGGTAAACCAAACAAATGCCATACTTTTCCTTTCGTTTTTTTAGGTCTGTTGTATTTAACTGTTGTTTAAATACAGGTAAACTATATTTAATAATTTTCTCGTTCTCATTTTTTTGCAGATAATAACAAGATCAAAGCTCAGAGAGGTAAGTGTGTGTATTGTGTGTAAGTGTGTGTATTGTGTGTAAGTGTGTGTATTGTGTGTAAGTGTGTGTATTGTGTGTAAGTGTGTGTATTGTGTGTAAGTGTGTGTATTGTGTGTAAGTGTGTGTATTGTGTGTAAGTGTGTGTATTGTGTGTAAGTGTGTGTATTGTGTGTATGTGTGTATTGTGTGTAAGTGTGTATTGTGTGTAAGGTGTGTATTAAAGTAAGTGTGTGTATTGTGTGTAAGTGTGTGTATTGTGTGTAAGTGTGTGTATTGTGTGTAAGTGTGTGTATTGTGTGTAAGTGTGTGTATTGTGTGTAAGTGTGTGTATTGTGTGTAAGTGTGTGTATTGTGTGTAAGTGTGTGTATTGTGTGTAAGTGTGTGTATTGTGTGTAAGTGTGTGTATTGTGTGTAAGTGTGTGTTTATACTCGATAATAAGACCTCTAGTCATGTGTATAGAGATAAACTTTATTCATGTACAGGTAAGCTTTATACATATACAGGTAAGCTTTATACATATGCAGTTAAACTTTATACATACCCAGGTAAGCTTTATGCATATACAGGTAAGCCTTATACATATACATGTAAACTTTATTCATACACAGGTAAGCTTTATACATATACAGGTAAGCTTTATACATATGCAGTTAAATTTTATACATACCCAAGTAAGCTTTATTCATATACAGGTAAGCCTTATACATAGACAGATATGCTTTATTAATTTACAGGTAAACTTTATACATATACAGGAAACTTTATACATATACAGGTAAGCTTTATACATATCCAGGTAAACTTTATACATATACAGGTAAGCTGTATTAATTTACAGGTAAACTTTATTCATATACAGGTAAGCTATTAATTTACAGATAAGCTTTAAACATACAGGTAGCCTTTAAACATACAGGTAAGCCTTATTCATATACAGGTAAGCTTTATACATATACAGGTAAGCGTTATACATATACAGGTAAGCTTTATTCATATACAGGTAAGCTTTATACATACACAGGTAAGCTTTATACATATACAGGTAAGCTTTATTCATATACAGGTAAGCTTTATTCATATACAGGTAAGCTTTATACATACACAGGTAAGCTTTATACATATACAGGTAAGCTTTATTCATATACAGGTAAGCTTTATTCATATACAGGTAAGCTTTATACATATACAGGTAAGCTTTATTCATATACAGGTAAGCTTTATTCATATACAGGTAAGCTTTATTCATATACAGGTAAGCTTTATACATATACAGGTAAGCTTTATACATATACAGGTAAGCTTTATTCATATACAGGTAAGCTTTATACACACTCACTATTTATCAGCATGTTTGTTCAACGGGGACAAATACGCAGTGGGTGACGTCATCGCTGACCTACCTAGGCACTGTGCAACACTCACCTGCGGGGTCAACGCCAAAGGTCGACCTAAGCTGACCGTGAAGAGCAAAGATCAGGATGCCAGTGTATAAGGTGAGTGTTGTAGTGTGCACTCTGGGTCTTACTGTGCACTCTGGGTCTTACTGTGCACTCTGCGTCTTCTTGTGCATACTGGATTGATTCGATATATTTATTACCATTGTTAGCAAACCCGCACTCTTTAGGTAAATTCTTTGTATACTGCATCTATTCTATCTACTGTACTGTGTGTATATATGTTGAGTCAATATACACTTGTGTGACGATTTTAATGAATATCTATCTATCTATCTAACTTATTTTTCCAGCTTCTTAAGGAACGAACAGAAGGAAGGAAGGAACAGTGCTTCAAGGAGCATTGTCGAGGTCATTACATAACTCCACTAGTTTTGGACGAATATCTTCAACAAATCTTAAAACATAGAGAAAAGTTGCTGGTCTATAGATTGTACAAGAATTGCAATTAGTCTTTGAAATAATATAAATGTATTAATTGTATAAGAACTGAAATAAATCTTTAAATTATGATAGTGAATTAAATTCTGTGCCGAATGATTCACTGACGACATGTTAAAATGTAACCTGTGTTAAGGATATTCTATGTTCATTTACTACCACGCTATGTATAGTACCACAAAGTTAATACATACTCTAAGTTTAATTATAAAATTTTTACATAGATGAATATTAAGATTAACGTAGATTTATTGTGGTTTGCACCGAACTGTTCTTGATAATTATTTTCTATTGTATTGCAACTTCTGATATCGCAATAAGTATAATGTTTTTTTTATTTCTTTTTTTTTTACAAATTAACGGGTGTTATTTAACGTATTTTCCATTATTTCTAAAAGGTTTAAACTGGTAGTGGGGAAGGACAAGAATATTAATTTAAGTAAGTTCATTTACAGATTTTTTGAGATATTAAAATAAAAATCCAAAATTAGTTCTTTAATTATTGTGGGAAGTAAAGTTACCTAAATTTAACGCTGGGTAATGAAGTTCGTAACAAAGAACAGACTAACTGCCCGAACAGGTAATTAGCTGGTAAGTGGGGAAATGGTCAAATTAAATTCAAATCAAATTACAATCCAAACACCTGCTTTGAACTAATCTCAAAATTAAGTAATGTTAAAATAATACCACAAAATAGGACGCCAAACCATTTGTTTTAGGAGGCCTGAACCAACCAAACATGTCTTCATCTTATCAAAAAAAACTAACCCAAAAAACTACAAATAAGATTATAAAAACAACAGATTATATACAATAAAATTTAAGTTTAACATTAGTGATTAACATTTAAAAATAGTTGTGGGCTTTGAGGTAAGTGTTCGTGGTATAATGTTAACATGATGGTCCTGTCTCTCTTGTAAACAGCTCCGCGTCAAGTGGTGGTAAGAGGCCTTGTAGTTAAGGGGTCTTTAATTGGCCTATTAATTCAATTCTGGATGCCTTTACGGTAGTTCGGGGATAGGTGAAGGTACAGTATTCATTGGTTGTTTAAATGTGGTGGTCTTTGTTCACTTTTAAGTCTGATTTTAAGGGTCAGATGCACTTATAAAAATTTGGTATATGTAAATTATGGGAATCCTGGAGCTGATGGCTAACGATCTGTTGGGTTTTTTTTTTTTCCCACATATATTCTTTGGACGATGGTTATTAACAAAAACAATACAACAATGTACAGAACCTAATGGAACCTGAAGTAAATTTTTATTTTAGGACACGAGTCTCATGGGGTTGACCAATATGTTTTTTCAGTGTATTTTGGTATGTTTTAAACGAATCTGCCCTTCATTTTTTTTTTTTTTAGGAAATTGTTCGTTTTTTGCCCCCCCTCCATCAATAATGGGGGAGAGCCTGGGAAATCGGGGTTTTGGGTGGAGGAAAACACGAAAACGAGTCTTCTAACCTAACCCCTAGCATGGGTCTCTGCCCCTGGGTCCCCGGTAGGCTTAGCTTAAACTAACCTAACCTATCCTATTAATTTCCAACTAATATAAATGGGGTTCAAAAGACTCAAAATAATGAGATCTAAATGTTTCCCTAGTTGTAAACTTTGGGGAGCGCCATGTCTGAAAGTACAATACCTTAGTTAAAAGTGGAAGGACCAGGGATAGGTTCAGGGTCAACCTCTGATGCTTGTTCTTTCTAAATTTACAGTGCAGGCACTCAACAGACGTAGGGAGAACACCGTGATTACTTAGGAATTGGATAGCTTGATCGTCTTTCTCGTAAAACTCGGCAATAAACTTAAAATAATTGTAGGAGCACGAATCACACCCAACCTTTACCACGGCCTTTGTCACACTGGTCATTGAAATTTAAATTCTTCTAATCCGTACCTTGGCTCCTTCCTTTGAAAAAATTCAGTTTTGATTGGTCGAAAAAATCACGACATTAACATCTCACAGACGAAGACTGAAAAGTATGTAAAATCGATTAAGTTCAATTGTGGCGCTATTATCCATTTCTGCCTGGTATACAGCTACTCCTCGGCTTACGACCACCTGGACATACGACCGCCCCAGTCGTACCAAAATGTTTTCAAATTACGTATTTTCGAGTCCTGACGTTAGTGATTGCGCTGTGTACTGACAAAATTTTCGTTTGTAATTCCCTTTAAAGTGGCTGGCAAGCTTAAAAGTGAGAGTTTTGTGGTGCTGAGAAGAAAAAGAGACACCCATTTTAGATTTTCTATGTATTATCTTTGCATTTTCGACTTACAACCTGGATTTGGGCCCCTAACCCTGTCGTAAGTCAAGGAGTGGCTGTATATGGGGTTCAAAATGCTCAGAATAGGAAGATTTAAATGTTTCAGTAGTTTATAACTTTGGGGCGCGCTATGTCCTAAAGGAAAATAATACCAAGCCTGATCTAATGGGTATGTATGTCGAACTTAAGTTCTCAGGCCATTGTGAGAAGATGAATCAGGCAACGAAATGAGTAGGTTTTATAAGAAGGTCATTTAGATATCTGGATGGTCCATTGCGCGTCACGATCTACAAGAGTGAGGTGCTTCCCCTGGAGTATTGTCCCCGAGATATGCTAGAGACTCGGATATTTGAAAATGTCCAAAGGGCCACCAGACTGGCGCCTGCACTACGGTACCTCAGCTACCCAGAGATATAGAGCGCCTGCAACTGCCCAGCTTATACTACAGATAGGCAAGGGGCGACCTAATCAAAGTGTATAAACATCTCAGAGGACACTACTCAGTCGAATGTACATGCCTGGAGCTGCCGGGTGCTCGCCCCACAAGAGGTCACAGCTCAAGGTTGAAGAAGCCGCAAGTCCAGAAAACTGTGAGGGGTAACTTTTTCGGAGTGAGATTTGTGAACTCTTAGAACATTCTGCCAGAATGTGTTGTGACGGCACCATGTGTGAGCTCTTTCAAGACCAGACTTGACCAACACTGGAGCAGGTTTTGATATATTCAGGAGCCAGTTCATGCCAGCAGTGCACAACAGAGACGTGAGTGACCGCCCAAGCGGCTAACGAGCCGATCAGTGGCGAAGAGGATAAAAGTAAGTAAAAGTAACCAACCAAAGAAACCTACCTAACCTCCTAGCTGGGGGTGGACCCCTCACAATATTAAACAGAATGTACCTGTACTTACTTTGATATCTGGTACCAATGAAAGCAACTTTTTTTTTTTAAGCTGCATTGTACTGTATTGTACATGTAATTTTGCGGTTTTTGTGGACGTGAGAGTTTGTTCGGACTGAGTGGGTCGGTTGTAGACAGAGTGGACGACAATACGTGCAGATAACGGCAGAAGTTAAAATCTTTCTTACCTTGTAAAACGTAGCTGAAAAAATGCATGAGGAATATGTTTTGAGGCACGTTAAAATAACTGTACTGCATGTATTTCAGCTATTTTGTTTATTATTGACTTTTTCATTGAAATTATGTTTTGTACCATGTGGCATTTTAAGACTTTGGGGAGAAAACAATGTAAGAATGTTTTGCAACTTTTAGGAACTTATGGGAAAATGTGCTTTGATGAACAAAATGATTTATTTCCAGAGGGTTTTTTGGGACAGGAACCTTTTGTAGCTAAATTGGGGACAAACAAAGGTACCAAAACTAAGGATAACTGTGGACTGATTAACACTGATGTATACGCCCAATTAGACACATATCTTGTCATGAGTTGGGTGATTTATTTTTCCTAACAAAGATGAGCAGAGAAGTGTGTCCTGAGTCATGAGGACCTGGAATTATGTCAATGAACCAGTTACCATGTGAGGAATGTGCTTTTTTGAAAAGCTGAGCATAATCCTGGTGCAGATGGCTAACACCAGAATGCACTGTTCAATTTCATTAATTTTTTCCACAGATGTTCTTTTGATGAAAGTAAGAAAAAAAATTATAAGACAATGCACAGAACCTATTAGAGCCTGACATTACCAACCAAAGAAACCTACCTAACCTCTTAGCCGGGGGACGGACATCCCACCATTTTAAACAGAATGTACTTCCTTTGATACCTGCTAGTTTATAATGAAAATATACTGTACTGTACAGTTATTGATTGACATACCATATGAAAGATAAATGCAATTGATTGTGTCAAACCTCTGGAAAATATTTTTAAGAACTGGTTTATAGGGTCAAAACAAACTATTTTATGCAATAACCATGGTTTTTCTCACCCTGATGCTGATGGTGGTTTATTAACGTATTTCTTCTTATGACAGTTGAGAATGAAAGAATATAAAAAGGACACCATCCTCTCAAAGGGAAAGCAATTACCCTCTCCTGCCAAACAAGAGGAATGTAAAGAAAATTCTACCATCGATCCTTCATCTCAACCTTCTGGAACCAGTTGTAGGAATGTGGAGAAGTTGTCAGTTGAAGAAAAAGACAACACCAGTAATGTGAAACAACCTGGAGAGACACACAGTCATTTACAAGGGAATCCAAACACTGGAGACATCCAAAAATGTGATACCCTTGTGGCACCTGCCCCCATACCATTGTTTCACCTTAGCTCATGTTTGAGGGAGACTTTTGCTGCTGTTGGAGCTACACACAAGCCATATCCCTTCAGAGAAGTAAGACGGTACTGATTGTTATTTCCTCTTACATTTTTGTGGTTCGGTTTTTGCCCATGTGATACCTACTGCTGTTATGTACGCTAGTGACTAATTCAACCTTTGCTTCATAAGAAATATTTTGAGGTTAGAAGAGTTGCTATATACTGTATGGCCTTTTATATGATGACCATAGTTCCAATATGTGAACATTGATTCTTATTATATTTACACAGCACCTGGTAAGGTAGCCTGTGGGGCAATAATGTCTGTCTGTACATTTTAAAAGCTTGGAAAGAAAGTAATCTTTAATTGAATGACAAAAATATTCTTATTGACACTGTGGGGACTTAAACTACAGTACAGGGGGTCCCTGGGTTACGAACGGATTTCGTTCCTGAGGACGTTCTTTTGTCGGAAATGTATGTAAGTCGGAACACATGCTATGTGTATACCGTACTTGCAGAACAATGTTTAAAATCTCACTATTTCATATCCTAAGTCCTTATATACATCTAAAATCACTTAATTTATGAGAAAAGAAGAAATGGAATGACAAAATACAGGAACTGAAAGTAAAAAATAAGTCGTCAGGTAAATAAAATACTGGAGTTTAAAGTACCCCGTTCTTATTGGCGGACGTTCGTAAGTCGGGGACCCCCTGTACTTTAAAAATACGAATAATTTCAAAGACAAAATATAGCCCAAAAGGTTCTTGTTTAATATTGTTGAAGAATATTAGCATAGCCTTCTCTTGTAAGGCTCCATAATTTTCTCAAAAATAAACATTACCATAAAATAACTTCCGAAAGATTTCATGTCACTGTATATTTGTAAGATATATTAAGCTGTACAGTACTTGCCAACTGACCACTTTCATGCCATGCCTTAGAATCAGCAGCAGAGGCTTGACTACCAATGATGAAAGATCATCAAGAATCATGAACAAGCTGTGTTAAGTTATGTCTTGAATAGACAGTATGAACCTTACCTCACCTTACAGGCATCTTTCAATTAATGGAGGCTTGATTTACAAATAGTTTTATGGGACAGAACCCTTACAGAAATTGAGGGAAGCTTGTACTGTACAACCACGGTCATAAGTCCTGTCACTTCTGCTCCACGAACTCCAAAATTCAGACTCATAATTCCAAAGTATCCGTGAATAGAATATACCCTGTACTGTAATACATCAGTGTCTACGGCTTCAGGCTAACGAGTCTCAATCTCGGGGTTCATGGAGCAGCAGAAGTGACAGGCCTTTTGATTGTGACTGTACAATACTAATAAATACAATACACAAGTGATAGTTCTAGAAAATAATTATTATGTATGTTTTGAAGAATTACTTACTGTAAAAGAAAAAAACCCACAATGGCAGATGAAATAATTATTTCAAACAGTTTTGGTGATAACCAGGGCCCGGATAGTTATGCACTAAAAAACCATGAAATATGCATGCAAATATGCACTAAAAACGGGGGAAATATGCATTTATATTCACTAAAAAATTTCACTTATAAAGCCAAGCATGCAGGTTATACGGAAACAAAATAGTTAATATAAACTAATGTTAATGTTTATTAAGCAATATACGTAATGTATTTAACATATATATGTGAAAGTGTTTCAAAAAATATATATGAACATGTATTTACATTATAGACTGACATATTTTCAGACATTACAGATTGTGGTTGCATTTGATGATGACATGGTGGCGTAAGTTCTCAAAGTTAAAACCCCGCCTGTTGTCTGTCAGCATAGCTTTATATTCTGAGAACACCCTTTCTACATCACACGAGACGATTGGTGCATGTTTCATACATAGGAGGTCTGACATAGTGAGTGGCTGTACCGTCTCGTCAATAATAGCATCACCAGACATTATCTGACTGACTTTTTTCAGCTTTTCAAATCCCTTGTTTTTGTACAACACGTTACTCAGTTTACCATAGTAAGCATCAGACTGCAAACTTTTCAGTTCATCAAGAACACCATTAACCAACGAAATTGCCGAGGACCTTTTTTCCAGTATACTGTTCCTGACTGACTAACTCACTAGTCCAATGAGTCATGACCAGGTGTGGAAACGACAGATTAAAGCGACGTGACCTCACCTCACTTCACCTAACCACACCTCACCTCACCTCCCAGTACCACGTGTGCTCATTCAGTGGCAACAAAGAGATACTGCCAGATGAATATTTTACCAAAATATGCATTTATATGCAGTTATCTAGGTAATATGCACTTATCATAGAAATCACGCAAAATATGCATTTGCATATGAAATATGCAAATGCATAACTATCCGGGCCCTAGTGATAACTGTCACCCCCTTCAGTGGAGTTACAGATAAAAACTGGCACATTCGTCACTACTTATGATCTTTATTTACAGAATTCCATATAAGGCTTGTGACTTAATTTGTGTTGATGACACAGGCAGGAATTTAGAAACTTGCATTAAAGAACATAAATATGCCATTAAGACATAATACTAACAATGTGGTACAGTTCTGTGTTTATGCCAGTAATAGTCCAGAGCTGTCAACATATAAATGTAGGCTAGTTACAAGTATTAATTATATAACTAGCATTACCCAAATTAACTAGATAAGAGCAACTAAGCACAGCGTATCACTTCCTTTTGTGTTAGATGACTTTCATGTTATCTACGCACCTGTAATTTAGAACGGCTCATCACAAAGTGCCTGGCCCTCTGCTGACATGATCCTTGTATCCCAGTTACCACAGACGTGTTGAAGAAGCTCTGTAATAATCTCCTAATGGTCAGTTGGCCATCATCGGGTAATTCATTATTACACCAACATAGTGTGCATCTATTTTTTGGATAATAAACTAAGAAAGCCATATAATGTTTGGGTGAACATCAACTATTAACAAACATATACAAATATAATACAGTATTTTCAAGTAATTCCAGCTGGAACTAACAAGGACAGTTACAAGTGTTAGCAGGTTAGATTACTCACAATCTACATCAGTTACAAAATGTAACAGCTAGGAGATTCATGTACAATTTCCATTGTTACAAAGGCAACAGCAGTAATAAACGGCTGTTACATGCCTCAAAAAATAATAATTGAATGTAAACCAACTATTTTACAATTGCAATGGTTTTAGGAAACATAGTACAGTGTATAGTGAATCAGTTTGTAAAAAATTTTTTTACAATTTTAAGTTGAACAAGGGTGTGTTCAAACTGGATCCTGTAGTAATAGCCTTGGTGGTCAGGATCTTTAGTAGTGATGACTGTAATGGTTATTATCTGTAACTCCACTGAGGAGGTCACCAATTGTTGCCAAAACTATTTGGAATAAATATTTGATCAGTCATTATGGGTTTTTTCTGTTACATTTTTGGTCATGTTATGGTGACTCTCCAGGAGTCATACTGTACTGTATTTTTACTTGCAATGACATTTCAGATACTGACTCTACTAAAAACTTACCTGTATAGTAAGCGTCATCTATTTGACCCCAATGACATCCTTTATGTGAACTGTGGGAATGATCCTCTTGGAGGAGCCTTGGGAGTCGAGCGTTTCCACTTCAATGAGGCTAAGTAAGTATTGTACTGTGCTATATAATAAAAATTTTTAATACTGTACATGAATTGTTGTTTTGGTTCATGATTAATTACTCTTGATAGAATAATAATACAAGTTGGTGTTAGCAATTCTCCATATACCACTGTAGTTGGTAAGACAGTTTAATAAATTTAGCTGTTTAAACACATTTTGATTCACTTGGTGCAGTCCCTGGGAGACGCGATCCTTTGTGCCATTCGTGAACTCATGCAGTTTGTACTATACATGCAATAATGGTGTCGCGATAATTCACTGGTTAGGTACCAGAAGACATAAATTATCATGTTGCAAATTATCATTTAATTGATTTAATGGAAATAATTAGTTTGGTTCCAGAGGCCCAAAAAATACCCATAAACTGTTACATAACTGCTTTAATAAGCACTAAACCTTGTACATAATACATAAAAAATACAATAACAAATAAATGTTGTACAAAAAGTAGCTTTATATTACATAAACAGCTCCTTCCTTTCTTATAATAATCCTGCGAGTTATGCTGAGCTGGCTGTGACTGAACTATGTAAACAAAACATCGGGAATTTAATACCACTTAACCCTAGAACGCACACCCTGGGTTTGAGTGTGGGATTTTTTTATTTTTTTTATTTGATACCTTACAATGTTTTTTATTGACCCGTTACCAAATAAACCTAAATGACATTGGAATTTAGGTGAGCTTGCATAATGTTGTATGTTAAAGAGGTTGCAGGAGCACTCCTGAATGGAGTTGGAGGAGAAGCTCACTCTACCAGCCAAAATCTTACCTCCCACACACAATTTACTTCCCACTTTTCATTTGTCTTTTTTACAGTTTTATATTGTATTTTCTGTATGAGTGAGTCACATTAGAGCATTGAAGTGAGATTTATTTCATATTTTCTTTATTTCCAAGTCAAATTAGAGCATTGAAATGATATTTCCACAACTATTATGGTTTCTTATGTAAATAAACATGGCAGCAGCCAGCGCTCGGCCACATAATACAATATTTGACCACAAAAAAAAGAGGTAGCAATAGAGGTACCTGTGAATTTAAGAACGTGAATTTGTATTTTGTTAATTATCGGGACTCCACTTTATTACCATGGTGTCAGAAGTGCTCCAGTGGAACCTATTGTGGAACAATTTTGAAAAGTATACAAGTTTCTCACCACTACTGTATGTGTCCAAAACACCTCAAAAGTCTCTGTAATCGTAAACCCAGACAACTCAGGCCCTGTATAGTGTTTTCCTACCTGGTGACAGTGTCTGGTCTTAGGTTAAGTTTGAGTGACCAAACAGGGCTGTTACTAGAAAAGCAATACAATAGAACCTCGATTAATCGGACTAATTGGGGCAGACCCCAGTCTCTTCAATGCTTAGTAAATTAGTACAATACAGTTGTGTATTTATCATCACTTAATGCTATTGCAGTGTTATTTATCATCGCTTAATAAATACTTTTGTAGTGTATTTATCATCACTTAATAAGTAATATTGTAGTGTAAGGTATTATGCATCTGTATACCCTGGTTTATTCATTACATCATTTGTCTAATTGTACAAGTAGCCAAACTGAGTTATCATATAACACTCAAAGGTAGTAAATAACATTTTTAAGAAGGTATCTTCATATCAAATACTATTCAGTGTGTTATAGTCACCTCTGTTGTAAGCTGGTCTGCAGAACGCTCTCACACGAACACATCATGAGTAAATAACCTTCTGATACAGCTTATCCTTTTATTTTCAAGTACAGTATGTATTGTATTTTTTCTCTATTAATGAAGATGTTATATTAAGAGGCCAATCATATGAGATTATCATATTAAATCAATAGATAAATAAACCTGACGAATGCAGCAACACCTAATCAGCCCTAGCCTGTTTATAGCCAGAATGCCCTCATTACTAGTGTTTGGGTGACTTCTGGTAAATGTTTGACTTTGGTGAATAACAGGAGAATTAATAGATTCTGCACCATTGTTTAACATCAAAGTGATTATAATACCTTCATTATTTTGTAATATTTTCAGATTATTGGTAGCAAGAAACATTTTGCCGGTGCAGTCAAATCCTCAAAAACATATTTCAACATGTGGACCAACTTGGGTAAAACCTTTGCCTGTTCCTGCAAGTGGATCAAGTACACAAGAGAGGTTAATAGACTGTGATTCAAGAAATGACGTCAAATATAGTCATGTTCCTACTGCTAGGATTGACACCAGGTTAGAGTTAGATAATGCCAATGACAAAACGGCAGTTCCCTCATCTGATAACTGCTTACCTACAACTAGTAAAACTTCAGAATTAGGAAGTAGTGCGGGAACTTGTTTGGATTTAAAGATATCTCAAGATATGCAGGCAAGTTTAAGCACTTCTCCTGTTGCTGGACCATCTAGACTTACAGCTGAAGAGACAGCCTCTTACAGTAAAGGATGCCCAACATCTGGTTTTCCCTCTAGGCTTGTCATTCCTTCTGTTCCTGAGAGTGGGACTGATTCAGAGTCTGCCTACAGCTGCCAAGGATATGAAACAGGTAGGATTTCTAATAAAGGCTTTGATGTATGGGATTACTATACTATGCAGGTGGTAAGATTATATGGCCAATTATTGGTGGAATTGTAATACAGTACAAGTATACACTTCCTTTTAGGGGCAGCACTTAATTTAGTGCAAGCACAATGCTTTGAACTCATGGCTAAAACAATAGCAATGATGTCTCAAGAATGCACATGAAACACAAAACACAATAAATAACCGCAGGAGATTAAACAATTTAAGGTGGGCAGTCACCAAGCTGACAATCCAAAATATCTGTGTACACCGTGACATCTCATGGGGGGGGGGGATGAGTCGGCAATGCAGTTACAGCCCACTGCCTCCCTACACACTTATGGTCACCCCAACACACATACACACCCATGTTCATTTTCTTATTTTATAGTTTTATATTATATTTTCTATATTTCTAAGCAACATTAGAGTTTTGTTCTGATTATTCCACAACATTTATAGTTACATTTCTTGTAACAGTGGCAAAAGGCTACCGCATTCCCAGTGAGTTACTAAGCTACCACTAAACCGAATTTTTACCCAACATTAATTAACTCTTTAGGGTGCAGAAGTTTCTCTCAGCTGCATAAAATCGTGTGACGTTAACCAGAATAAAATACGCACTTAAGGACTACACTGCTCTCTAAAGGGTTAATACATGTTCTTGTAGGCACTTCCAAGTATCCTAACCATCATTGGTCTCGAGGAGTTTGGATAAGTAGAATTTTGCTGTCTGGGTGATGAATGTGGTGGGGGTTGGGAGATGCAAGGTGGTGTAGCGGGATATTTGGATCATTCTCTGGTGAGACTTCCCCACTCCATGGATATTATTCCTCATAATCCATGTAAGTGTGGGTCCTCTTGACTCATATCATAGTTCAGTCATAATATGGCCTTCTAAATTCGAAACCACGGGTATTGATGACTCTGATGACTAGAAATCCCTTATACAGTAGACCTTTGTGAACCACGGATTCCACCTATCCAGGGTTTTCACATTGTATACCATTTTATCAACCTCGACATTGAGTTTTATGTACCCAAGGTTTAGTACGGCGTCTTTAGTCCTCCGCGCAGCGTCTTATCTCCCGCCACTGCTCTCCACTCTCTTCAGTGTTGTGACCTTGAAGTGTACTGTAGTACCTTACTGCTCTGTATTCTGTCAGGTAGTTTGTACTGTTTTGATATTGATTTTACCTTTAATTATGGCCCCTAAACATTCAATAAGTGTTCGTGATAAAGGTGAGAAGTTAAAAAAGGCAAGGAATGCAGTGACATTAGAAAAGAAAGTTGAAGTGCTTGATAGACTAGCATGTGGGGAGAGTATGGCATCGGTGGGACATGCTATGAGAGAGTTAATCTTTGTTTGGCTTTGATGAATGTTATCAGCGGCTATAGAACTTAACCCCCGTGTTGGCGAGAGACTAGTGTACTCCTCCAGCTGTTGTTGCTTCTGGTTCACAAGGCTGTAAATCCAATAGACTTCGGGTATATACAGTACAGTAACAGTTCCAGCAAGCACAGTAACACACTCACTGTTTAGAAATACATTGTAAACCATGACTGACCTTACCTGGGTTCAGTATATATTTGTTTTATTGGTTCTACAATACAGTAATTATATTTTAATTATTTATTTATGTATTTTATGTGTTCTTAGTTTTATTATTATTATTTAGTTTATTTTTATTATTATTACAGTACAGTACTACAGTCGGACCTTAACATACGCGGGTTTATAATGCACGGATTTGCAAATACGCGGATTGCCCCGCCGGAGGAATATTCTGTACATTGAAGTAATTGAAGTACAGGTAGTTCTGCTATAACGCAATAATTGTGTTCTTGTAAAATATCGTGTTGTAGAAAATCACGTAATAGAAATAACAGGGCTTATGGAGAAAATAGGGTTAGGTGCAGATTACTCGAAATCGAAAAAATTTAGTAGTTAGCCTAACACAAAGGATAGCACAGTCTAAATAAATGTTACATTCATATCTAATAATGAAATCATACAGTAAATGAAACACTTTACTTGATGGGGGAGAAGGGTGATTTTGAGGTTGATAAAATCGAGCTTTTCTTCAAGTGTTATATCCTTTCTTTTACGATCATCACCGGGAATTCTATCACCAGAACGCTTCTTGTTGATATTCTTCTTTACTGTATTCACAGTTAATACAGTGGGGTATGCTATAACGAACGGATCCTACTACGAATATTCCTATAACGAACGGTTTTACCTATAAAATTGAGAATGCTATAACGAACGAAACTCCTACAATGAACATTATTTAAATTTTTTTTTTTCTAATTTATTGTTTTTTTATTACAAATATTAATGATATTCTTTATTTCAGGGGTTTAGATGCATATTTATGCACTTTTTTACAATTTTATATTATATTTTTCAGTGTTAAGTGGTTGTATTTGGGGGCCTGGAACGGATTAATCCTATAACGAATGAATGCTATAACG
The DNA here is from genome assembly GCF_018991925.1 of Homarus americanus. Lineage (NCBI taxonomy): Eukaryota > Metazoa > Arthropoda > Malacostraca > Decapoda > Nephropidae > Homarus > Homarus americanus. Next base: position 337,471 of record NW_024742772.1, read on the forward strand.
AACAAGGTTCTAGAACCAATTAGATTAGTTATAGCATACCCCACTGTACCACAAAATTGGAGAAATAGTAAGCAAAAATCGTGTTATAGCAAACAAGCGTTCGCGTTATACAAATACCGTTCCTAATTCATAAATCTCGTTAGAGCAAATTTGCATTATCAAAACACGCGTTATAGCAGAACTCACTGTACATTCAAATCGCGCGCGGCACCGAACACGGGACACCGCCCGCTCCCGCAACCTCACACACACACGCATAACTCTCCCTCACTCAGTCAGTCTCGCTGTAACCACACTTGTGTTGACATCAGCATTGTAGTTGCAAAAATATTACATTTCCGTGAATGTATTATATCAAGCACAGTATGAATAGAATATCACTAATATAAGAGTATTTTAACCGAAAACTACTAAAAAAACGAGTAACATATCTTGAACATCGGAAGGCTAGGTAAAGTCTTTTGTTTTCATGTAGTTTATCCTAATTTACATTGAGCATTACGTTTCAGCAAAGCTACTATTTATTTCTGAGAATATGGAAATGTAATATTTTGCTGAAATGACGTACGTATTACAGTGGAAAGTGACGAAAGCAATGACTCACTTTCTTTCGTTCAAAAGATGTTACCGTAATCGCTTTTCGAATGGTTTTCAGTGAAAAAACTGTTGTATTACAATAATATTCTATCCTAATTCACTTGTGATGCAACAGTTTTTTAACTGAAAACCATTCGAAAAGCTATTACGGTAACATCTTTTGAACGAAAGAAAGCAAAAGTCATTGTTTTCGTCACTTTCCACTGTAATACGTACGTCATTTCAGCAAAAATATTACATTTCTGTGAATGTAGTATATCAAGCACAGTATGAATATAACATCATTGTAATATAACAGTATTTTAACCGAAAACTATTAAAAAAATGAGTAACATCTCCTGAACATTGGAAGGTTAGGTAAAGTCTTTTGTTTTCGTCATGTATTTTATCCTATTTTACATTGAAATACATCACGTTTCAGCAAAACTACTATTTATTTCTGAGAATATATTCATTCAGGCGCAGTTCAGGTAAAATATACATGTGCTATAACATTTTTTTAATTGAAAACGATTCGAAAAACACTTACCCTCTAGCCCTGTTCAAGGAGAAGACTGGGAGGAGCTGTTTGGTGCTGCAGACGATGACAAGGAAAATGATTTTGATGGATTTTAATGAAAATATTCAGAAAGACCCTGGCACTGTCAAGGAAAGTGGCTGCTGAAGGCTTCCGGGACATGGCAGAGGACGAGATTAGGGAGCTAATTGAAGAGCACGACACTGAGCTGACCGAGGAGGATCTACTGGAGTTAGTAGACTCAGGCAAGGAAGAGGAAGCGAAAGGGAAAGAGGATGAGGAAGAGCACCAAGAAATAACGTTGGAGAAGTTGGGGGAGGTGACCAGGAATATTGAGGCACTGAAAAACCTGGCCTATAGTATGGACCCCTCCATGGTGCGTGCCCTGAAATTCATGCGAGGGATGGATGACGTTTTCGCTCCATACAAAAACATCATGGAAGAAATGAAAGAAAGAGACGACAACTCCCCATCACCATGTTCTTTGATCACCGAAGGAGAGATTTAACACCATCAATCACTGGCGGCAGTGAGGAAGCAGCTATATCCACTTCACCACCTGTTATGGAATTGAGTGACGATGAGCCCGATGACCCCCGCCCTGTCGCCGAGGAGAGGTACGGTACAGTAAAGTGAAATTCTTATCTCTTTTTCTTAATAGCTTTTCTTGCCATGTTTATTGTTTGTAAAAATGCTCAGCACAGTACAGTTCAGTACAAGTACTGTACATAGGAAGTGGAGGTGCAGTTATTCACAAAACATTTGTGTTTGTTGTCGGCAGTAGTGACGGTGCGGAGGGAGCGAGTTGGGAGGAGTGGTGAGGTGACCTTGGACGCAGGAGCAGGGATGAGTGGAGATGCCAGCCAGTATATTTCGGGTGTATTAATTGTTTTTATAGCTATTTTTGCATTTTAATATTAAATACTGTACATTACGTTTCAACAAAACTACCATTTATTTCTGAGAACATAGAAATGTAATATTTTTGCTGAAATGATGTACGTATTACAGTGGAAAGTGGGATAAAATTGTGACGCAAGCAATGACTCTCTTTCTTTCGTTCAAAAGATGTTGCCGTAATCGCTTTTCGAATGGTTTTCAGTTGTGGGATTATAAGGCTAATGATAGGATAGAATATTATTGTAATACAGTACGAGTACAGTACAACAGTTTTTTTAACTGAAACCATTCGAAAAGCGATTATGGTAAAATCTTTTGAACAACGAAAGAAAGCGAAAGTCATCGTTTTATAATTTTATCCCACTTTCCACTGTACAGTAATATGTACGTCATTTCAGCCAAAATATTACATTTCCATATTTATTTCTGAGAATATATTAATTCAGTCACAGTTAAGGTAAAATATACTTGTGATGTAATATTTTAATGAAAATATGGTACTGTATCATAGTTTTCTTTTGTATCAAATTTAATTACAAAGATTGATGTTTCAAATGTAATGAAAAAAAATTTATGTACAGTATCTATAAATAAACTTTAACAACTGAATACTTTGTTTTACATCGTCCTGTGTATACCATACCATGCATTTGGCTACTTTGGGCTAGCTATGATGACACAAGAGATCTTCCCTGGCGACTGTACCGACACTCACAGCTGGTGGTGCGTTGGTGCGTCGTTTCCATTGTTTACTAGTAGTTACTGGTAAATATATTTCAACCTAATGAAACTATTACCCTTTTAGAGGTCGACCCCCAATTTTTTGCAAAATAATTTGGTCTTAAAAACTCGAACTACACACAGGTATATACGGTAAATAAGGACATGGGGGGGGGGCGGGCAGCACATATACGCGGATTTTTAACATCCACGGCTATCTCTGTTATGTAACCCCCGCGTATGTTAAGGGCCGACTGTACTATCTTTTATCTTGTTTTTTTTTATATAACTACAGAAATACAGTATTTCATTTATTGTCCTAGAGCTTATTTCAGTGTCTTTTATCTTATGTGAAATGCAATACAGTACATACAGTACAGTATTGCCCATTTATTTACAGCACTGTGCCACAACACCGAGTACGAGGAGACTGACGTCACCAACAACGAGGAAGAGGAAGACCAGGAACACTCAGAGGATGGCGATGACGACTCCATTATTGAGGTTTGTGATGCTTAAACTGTAGATAATTAAACAAAGCTGGAAATGGACAAGTTGATGGTTCTGGATAAACATAAGAAATACACTCTACCACGTTCATAGAGTGATATGGTATATATAATTTGTAATAAAAGTTTAAAGTCCTGCTATAATAGATGAAATAAGTTTGTTTCTCTAGAAACAGGGCAGCCATTTGCAATGACGTCACTACCTTCCAAAATAGTATTACTGTGTTGCACAGTAAAGCACAATTGATTATCTAATAATATTTATTTACAGAGCCGATCAGCCGAGAAGGTTGGACAGCTACAGCTACAGCTGGCTGCCTCCCGCTCTGCGGCTCGCCCCAGCCAGTAATGTCACAACCAGTCACAGAGCTTTTCGCAGTCACGTGACTTTTTAGCAACTCTAACCCTTATTTTTGACACGTTTTGGTCCAATTTATTTTAAAATATCATTACCATAGTGAATTTAAGCATTTTCTTTACTCATTGACCTGCCATCTTACGAAAAAAATCCGACCATCAACTCGTCCATTATTATGGCCTACTTGTGGTTTACTAGGAAATCTGCATGAGATAGTTTACAGATCTCTTGTGTGTCCATGTTTGTTATATCTGAGAGAGACCACAAGCAAACACTAGTCCAGGGAAACTATACAAGAAGTTCTCTGATATTTAAGGAATTCCATGATTAAGACTCATTGAACCACTCTTTGGAGGAGTTATTTTTAGCCCAAGTGGAAGAACCTTGGACTTAAAGTAAGTATAATCTACAATTTGGAAAGTAAGGAACACTATAAGTATATGGAAAAGTGATATACAGTACAAAATACTAGTAGATGTTCAACCAGTCGGTTAATGTTGAGCACCGCCCTTGTCATAGATTCCACCAGACCAGGTGTCACCCTCAACTTCACATCCAAAATAAAGGTCTCAAGGAAATTGACTCAAATCAACTTTTTTTTTTCTTTTTTAATATGTGGTAGGTCAACAAGGGCTGTTGATAATATGACCCAAATTGGTTATGTGATACTCCTCTTTGCATCACCGCAGGAATTGACTTGCACAAGTCTTATATTGTACTGTACTCCTAGGTATAGTAAGTCCTTAATCAATGTACAAATGAGTTACAGTTTTGAAAGATCTTATGTGCATCAACTAAATATAAATCAGATGCCTTCTTATGTGGGCAAAGGTGCTGCATACCTGGATCTCATTAGTATTTTTCTACCCTGCAGAATCTCACTTTTTGTTGAGAAACATTATTAAATGATAGATTTATATTTTGTCAACCCCCATTTATTATAGGTAAGGAAAAAATGGTGTTTTGTTGTAAATATTTATTGGACTGTATTCTATATAAAAAATCACTTTCAGGATGTTGGGGTAGCAGTGTTGGCTTTCCACGCCCTCTATGAGTCAGAGAGAGACTTTTGGCCAGACAGTGATACAGAAGATGAGTCGACTGATGACCCAGAGTTAGTGGGGGAGCGTTGGCCCTGCCTTAGCTGTGGCCAGAAAAACAAGCCATTTGTACGATACTGCAGCAAATGTTGGCATGTGAGTTGTCATCTTTTAGTCTGACCAGTGATGAACCTGTATAGAGTTGTGACATGTCTTAGGTACATGAATGAGAACACAGTATTTTCTCAAAGTAATGTGGACGTTCATGTGAATGGTAGATCAAGTGTTAGCTGGCATGATGTAACACATTCATCACCATCAACATTTTATGGCCATTTTCTACCCTTGCTGTTGTTATATCAGACTATTGGGAGATTTTGCACAAAGTAGAAGCACGAAGATGTACAGTAGAATCTTTCTAGATCTAAACCTTTGGGACCGACTGTTTGACAATTACACGAATACTTATTTAATAGGGATGTGTTCCAGGAAATTTGCTGACCCCAAGAAAAAATTATTTATAACAGTATTTCATAACAAATCCAGTGAACACCCCCCCAACCCCCAATAACATAAAATAATCAGCTGAGAGTATGGGAAAAGAAATAAAACAGGGTATTTATCTGAATACTTAACATCAACAGGGACACTTAACCACTTGAGATCATCCATTTTCGTTTTTGGGTCTGGTCGTCAGTACAGTATATATTCTGAGTATCTTCTCCATCATATTTTTCCTTGCTGAGGATTTCTTGTACTTGTTCATTATGTTTACTGAGAAGAGATGTTGAGTGCATCGCTGAACTCCTTATTTTGTCAGCATTTTTCTTAGTGGTATGTATTGTTCTCTCTCCATGGTCAAATGCACAGTTAGTTGCAGCACACTGTCACCTGCTTCAGCTCTCCTTAATATATATCTTTATTTCTAATGGTTAAATAGTTGTCTTTCTCTTCATCACCTAACCCCTTGTGATCGGGGTAGCCTCTGAGTGAGAAAAAAAATCATTTGGTGATGGCCAAATGAAATATTAAAAGTGGTGCCTCTGCGGTGAAGGGGTTAATAAGTAGATGTATTAGGAGATGCACTTGAAGATCACTTAGACAACATTGCATTAGTCAACAGCAGTGACAAATCCATGCGCTACAAGAGAGAGGCGAGAGTTGAGTAGCATAGATCCATACACAACAATAGACACTGCAACACTAAGTGAGGTAGCACTTAGGCTGCCTTGAAAGACTACTCACTCACTGCTCCCACTAGGCCTCATATGCCCCAACTGCATGGTAGAGTCCACTTGTGCCTACACTAGTCACAAAAGGCTTGAACGTACAGTGGCCAATTGTGTACTTTTCTTGCACGGTGTAGGAGTGTGTTATGAACAGGGTCATCTCTTAATACTGTATCATATTGCAATAACCCCTTCACTATGGGATGCCACTTTTAATATTTTATTTGGCCAATGCCAGCTGATTTAATTCAGCAGAGAGGTGACCCCATACACAAATGGTTACATGAAGTCACATAAAGCATGAGCCATGTGTACACAAATAAATTGATAAAAGTTTTTGAAGAACAAGATAAATGTATAGTTGTGTGGCCAGATATCCACCATTACACCAGCTGGTCAGTGACAATGTTTCAGGAGAGGAAATTATCCACAGACTTCAGATTGGCTTATGCCCATCGGGCAGTTGGCCTGAGCTCAGTTACATTGTTATGAACTTATTGTCAAGTGTTAGTACAGGAGGAAATCAGAATACTTGTACATTAATATCTCCATTAGCCGGAATCCCTCAACCCCAGAACTCTCCAATAGCCGGAATTGAAATTTTCTCGGAAAATCGTTCCCAAAGGCGGAATTTTCCGGAAAATTCTATCTTTGGGAACGATTTTCCAGGGGGCACATTTTCCGGAAAATTTTGAGAAAATTTTCCCAATGCCCAGAAAATTTCATGGATAGGGGAGTTTTTTCCGGGTTTAAGAGATGAAAATCAGGCTCATTTTCTGGAAATTGTGAAAAAAAACTTTCCATTACCCAGAAAATTTGGGGGATGAGGGATAGTTTTCTGCCTTTGAGAGTCGTCTCATTACCCTGAAATCTCTCATTCCCGGAAGTGCTCTGCACCAATTATTTCAGCTAACGGAGATATCACTGTACCTGGAGAAAACTGCCATGTTTGGCACTGTCACACTGGATAACACAGGTCATCATGTAACATAAAATTATAGATGAAATACATACTGGTACTTATTGAGTTAACTATACTGTACTGGGTACTTTACAATTTTATAAAAACTGTTAGTACCCTTATACTGTATGTGCAGATCATATATAACTCCATCAACGTGATCAGTGCCACTTTCTCCTTTCTTTTGATCAAATTTTTACCCCAATTTTTTAGTATTTTTAGTATATTATTAGATTTTGTGGATGTGCAAAACTACTGTATCACAATTTTGGACAGTGCAGGGCAGGGCTGGCTTAACACAGGTTGGATCACAAGTGAAATTTGACATGAATTTCCCTTTTTTGTGAAGTACTATCTAGCAAACTAGAGAAATTTTTTGGTACACAGGAAACAACTTTTATCTTGGAAATGAGACAAACTTACCATCAAATCAGAATTTACTCTATTTAAGGTGTCCATACAATTTATTTTATAAAAAAGTTTATGATAAGTATCTTCACATATGTACAGAATAGTATGTTCACTCAAAGCTTGCTACTGAGGCCTAGGTAAAGTTTGTAGCAAGTCAGCTGATTGGTTGTCTACAAACTGACCCTAGGCCTCAGTTGTAAGCTTCGAGTGACCAGAATATAGTTGGTGAATGTCTCTTGAAAACAATGTTATATGTGTCTCTAGGAGTTGATACTGTTTATTTTTCCTGAATATTTACCTATCTCTTGACTGCCTCCAAATTATTCATGACTGTTTGTTGGGTGTTGTTGTGCTACGTTCCCTAACGACTTCTCCTTCCTTTGCAGTTAAGAAAAAACTGGTTACCTGAACGACCGAAGAAGTGCAGGAGGAGAAAACCAAGATTCAAGAACAAACATAAGAAGCATAAAACAGAGGCTGAAGTACCAGATGAGCAGGTTCCCACACCCAACAGAGCGTCAGGAAACTTAAGTAAAGACCTTGAAAATTCCAACTCACATCCTCCATTCAAGGATAATGAGCAAAGGCAGAGCACGTCAGATCCCTCAGTTTGCTCCAGTTTATCAGCAGAGAGTACAGCTCCCTCAGTTTGCTCCAGCTTATCAGCAGAGAGTACAGATCCCTCAGTTTGCTCCAGTTTATCAGCAGAGAGTAGTGAACCATCAACAAGTTCTACCTTTGAGCATTATGGTTCGCAAGATTCAGGTATTTTCCTCTCTCAGGGGAGTTTAACTGATTTGAGCCAGGAAGTTGAAGATGATGATGATTTGCCAGATGTGTATCCCAGCATCCAGTCAACAAGTACCCTTCAAACATATACAAAAGGAAAATCCCTTATCAGAAGTTTGGGATCATATCAAGATTTTAGTAATAAATTACAAATAGAAAAATCACCCCATTGTCAGGTAACAGCTACATCAAATTCCTTGGAAGGTAAATCTGAAAGGGTAAGAATGCATATAGGGTCTGTCAAACCATCTAATATGAGCAAAACCAAGAATGTGAAAGAATTAAAAGCACAGGTGAAACATGTTTCAAGATTTCTGTCAACCAAGGCTGGAAAGGAATGGCTCAGTTCTGCAAACGGAAAAGAGTTCCAGTCTTCCCATACACTTCAGGAAGTACTAAGAGATGCAGAACAGGCAAGCTCAAGCAATAACTGTAAATTCTCAAAATTGTCCCATTTAAATCATTGGGCCTCTCGTTTATGCCCACTATGCCATTTGCGTCCAAAAAATGCCTCGATTATACATGGACGACTTTCTCACCAGGCGACATGTTACCAGTGTGCCCAGCGTCTCCTAGACAGGGGATCAAGGTGTCCAGTATGTCATCGAAAGATTCATATGGTCTGTAAACACATTATTGCATGAGTTTTTTTTTTCTTTTTTTTTCTTTCATTTAATATTTTTAATGTGTATATATTTTTTTATACTGCAATAAGGATTGAGCCACTCCTGTTCTATAGTCAACATGTCATTGGCTTGAAAAACGGAGTTCTTATGACCCCTGAAATGCGACTGGGTTTAAATTTCAGAAAAATAGTCACATTTGCCAACAAAATCATAGTCTCTAATATAATGGAATACTTGTAGGTGTCACTTACCAGAATGGTAAAGCTATGAGTCTTCATCCCATAAGTCATATGTGAGTAACATGACCAGTTTTACTCTTCTTGTCACTTGGGTGTACTGAGAGGATCTAATGAAAATTTTTGCTTAGTGACCCAATAGGAATGCTGGATCAGCAGTACCCAGCATCATGTCCAAACTTCATAGAATGTCACTCAGTACATTGTTTTACCAGGGTCTGGCCTTATGTTACTGAGAGGACATCTGGTTTCTTTGGAGGGACTAATAACTAAAATAGAATTACTGTAATGAAAATTCCCCCTTTGGAGGTGCAAACTGGATATCCTGCCCTAAACTGCTATTACAAGGGATTAATGTGTCCCTTTACTTTTGAGTTTAGAGAATATTGGAGTCCTCAAAGAGCTCTTGACAGGTAATTAACTACAAACTAGGTTGTTCAGTAGTGGCAATTGGGTTGAATTATAATGAATAATTTATGAGTTTTTAATTGCTATTTATGACAAATACGACATTACATATGATAGTCACAACTTATATGGAAATTTATTCCCTAATTTGTAAATGTCGTTTTATTGGAACAATACGGATAGAAATGGTGTAAATTGGCAACTTCCTGTGCTTTCCTATTTATTTAGGATTGTGTTGAGAAATTATTTTCTGAAATAGTCTCAACCACACGTGAGGGACCGATGAACTCAATGTCACATTTTACTTATGGACTAAACATGAGGTGTCTGATCTATACAGTGGTCCCTCGGTTAACGAGCACAATTTGTTCCAGAAGGTTGCCCGTTAACCGAAACCATTGTTTCAATGGGTTTTTGAGTAATTGTTTCCAGCTCAGCGAAAATTGCCTAAAGTCAACAAAAAAGGTAGTAAAGTACACTTACTTTGAGGTGTGTATGTAGAAGGCTCCTGGATGATGATGATGATGATGGGAATTAGAATGGGGGTGGAGGAGAAGGGAGAAGAGAAGGCATTGGGGTGGAAGAGAAGTCACCCCATGGCGCCATTTCACCCATAAAATTTTAGTTCACTTGATGTAATTCAAGATTATTTTCTTTAAATCAACACTGCACTGCATTATACATTGTCAATATGTAAAATAAATTTCAAAATGACCAATAATTTAACTGGAAACAGAAAAAAAGCATTTATGTTGGAGAGAGTCTGAAGCAAGATGTTACCTCCACTGAAAAGACAGAGACTGATGCCTGCTTGGTGTGTTGACAGGCTGTTTAGCACTAAAAACTAGTTTCCCTGCACTTAAATTATGTTCAATAATTGTTAAAATTACTAAACAATTTAATATAAGACTTTTAAAATTATTTAATAGTACACTACAAACTTCTTGATATTTACTAAAATAGTAAGGAATTTAAGCCCTAGAACCGATTACTGTATTGGCGGACTAATGCGACCGCTAGTGTGCAAGCGAAAACATGTTGTGGGGCGCTCCTAAGTAATTCGTAAATCGAGGGAATGCTCGTTAACCAAAGTTAAGAATCTTATGGAAGGTAATTCGTTAACCGAGGGATCACTGTACTCAGTTATAAGATGGAACTTCAGGGTCAATTCCTCAAATAAAAATTTTAGTTCGTTTATTAAATCTCAATGATGATTTACCGCATGTCCATCAACAGGATATTCAGATTGGGCAGACGGTGGGTTATCCATGCTGCAGAGAATACTTAAGATTACATTTCTAGATTTTTATTAATTTCAATATATTACATTGTCTGCTTGGATGACCATGCAATATCACTTGAATGATGTTTGATAGGCTTCAATTTATGTAACATAGATTTTCGAAAATTCACTAATACGAAAAATAAATTTAGTTCCTGCGCTTCGGTATACGAAGAAAAATAATGGTAATTTTTAGTAGCATCAGAAGATGCCGAGTTGCTGACACAGGCATCTGAGAGCATTCCATGCTGAATGCGTACAGTAAGCAGTATACTGTAGTGTCGATTAGTGTGTGGCAATGTTTCTGTGCTTAATGAAAATTAAAAACTATGTTTTAATTGCATCTGTTTACATTGCTGGTGGCATGTTACTAAGTTTGACTTATCATTGTAGCCACATCTTCCCAATCCTCTCCTTACTAGGTTGAGCTGTGAGTTAGCTATGGTATAGTTATTTTCAACTTGTAATTTTGAGTAGGCATAATTTTCTTCATTTTTGTTTTCATGTACAGGTACTCACAATCTTTCATACCAATTGTGTAAAAAAAAATATATATAATTATATATATATATATAAAATAATTATCATAAGATAAAAAACATAAAGGGAAAACTCTACATGCATATGAAGGTGATACAATATATTGATCTAAAATTATGGCTAACCAACCACCTAATAAGAGGTAGAAATTTATATCTGATCACCCTATGTACCAACCACCTACAGTTCCCCTTAATAGAATATATTCTAATGTGGATGAAATAAACTGTACTGTACTACAGTATACTTTACTTTATGAATGTTATTTTGATTAATACATGTGCTTAGAAACTACAGATACAGTAAGGCTTCCCACAAAAAAATTCCTTATAAATGAGTATACCCCTGCAGTTACATTGGATCCCCCCCCCCCCTCCTCCTCATAGGAATGTCTCTCCCTTTACATAACGATAGTCAATGGGAAAAATGGCTTCAATTTATGAAAAACTTTTTGTATATCAGAGCACTCCTGTATATTTAAATGTTTGTGCTTGCATTATGTGCAGACATGTAAATAGTTAAATCTTGCAAATTCTCAATCCTCTGATTGCCTCGGGCTCTCAGCTGAAGAAAATTGTCTGGCAGCATTAGCCAGAATAAAATCCTTTAAACTTTACATAGCACTCAAGAGGGTTAATAATTCTTGTAAAACTCCTTTTGACTTCCAAAATTTATATGCTGTATTTACACAAAACAGGGCTTTGATTGGCTGTCTTTATATATATCCTCGTATTAAAGGATATTTTACCATTACAGTACTATATATGCAGTGGCAGCAATAAAAATGCCTGTGTGCTGGAATCATATTGTTGCAAAGCATAATGTGATAAATTTTTATATATTACAATATATTGGAATGTTTACTAGTTATGGTTTTCTTTATTCTTCATTATGATTGTTAGCTTTACTCTAAGGCTGTTCACAGGGTGACTACAATCAAGAGCAATAACTGCTTTCCTTTTGGTAAAATTTCAAGGAGTGGAGGGAGGCTGCAGGTGATCTGGTATCTTGCCCATGATGATCAACAATTTAGGATCCGAGTCACATTTCAGGCAAGTAAACATTCTTAAACCTTTTTTCATTCACAATTTACAGGGAGCCTCCCTTTAATACCATAGTTGTATTACTGAAAAGGGCAACTTAGTGAAAAAAAATTTCTATGATTTAACTAAGTAGGAAAGTTATAAATTAAGATTGGCGATGGTTGGTTGGCTAAGAGCCTTAATGTTGAATTTACCCATCATTTTGCAATCAGGAACTTGACATCAACCTATTTACCTTTTTAATCTACCACTGAAGGACTATGTGTTTACCAGCAAAATTAGAGTAATTTTTTAGCGTTACTCTTTGACTCCTTACATCATTGAAATTTCTTTACACAAAATTTTAAGCTGTTTGACATATTGAATTAACCATTTGTGTCTGAATTCCCCTCTTGTGCTAAATAAAATCATCTGGTGTTAGCCATATAACAATTATGTGGATCTCCTTAGTGAAGGACAACCACCTGGATAAGACAGTACAGTTACAACCATTGTATAGCATTGGAGGGAGTTTTAGGTTAGCATGTAAGTCCTTAGTTGCTCCTTCCCTTATGAATTGTAGGTGCTCAGTAGGATTAAAATTTATATTGCCTATACAGTATCTAACTAGCTTTTGAAGTCTTCATTGATCAGTTAAGGGATGATATTAGAAATCCCAATATATAACATATGTTGGGCCAAGGAGACTCGGTACAGTACCCTGGCCCAAGGAGACATAGTACTCTCCCTCTGCCCGGGTTCATGAAGATTTTCAAATACTAGATCATCATTCTTTTTCTTGCTCATTCCCAGCACGGAAGTTTTAACCTTCCCAAGTACAGTAAACCCTCAAAGATCCAGATCCGGTAAATCCGGATTTTGGAAGATTCTAACAAAAAATCCGGGGTTCTGGGTTAAGAAACCTCCCTAAGAACATTCCCAAAACAGAACAAAGAACACTTTAGGCCCGTGGGTGCTGGATGACCAGTCGTGGGGGACACAGGTGCCTTGAGGAAGTGGGAAACATAAACAGAGTTGACAATTGTTGTTTGGGAATATTATTTCATTCACTCTAGTAATGATACAATGTTTCTTATTGTTATTGTAGGTAAATGTATGGTTTATATAATTTATCACTGTGCCTGTAACCTTTTTCAAATTAGACTAAAAGGTATGTATTTCTTACATGCATATTTTGATCGTACACCTTGTAACGGGACCGAGTGTGAGGGTAGTAAGTTACTGCGTCGGCTGGTGTTGTAACACGTCGCTTGTCCCTGCTATATTTCACTGGATTTACTGTTACTACGTTTACCGACACGTACATAGTGCTTAATAGTGATTAATCATGGCATCTAAAGCAAGTGGTGTGAAGAGAAAACATGTACATTTATCTGTTCTGCAGAAACTTAAGTTAAATAAAGAAGCTAGAGTCTGGTGTGTCCATGGTTTGCATCTGATGAATATAGCGTGAAGAAACAAACTGTGTCAGACATATGTAAGGTCAAGGATAAACTTACTGCATTTGCAGTGATGTTGATGGTGCCAGTACGGCTAGTGCAAGGGAGCATGTGAAAATGCTGAAGAATAAAGAGTTGGAAGAAGCAGTGTACAAGTGGATTGTTCAGCAGCGTGCATGTGAGGTTAAGGTTCGTGGCGTGGAGACAGCTGAAGCAGCTAATAAGCAGGCTCAGCATTTGGGTATTCCATTCAAAGCTAGTGATGGTTGGCTGTGGCGGTTCAGGAATCACCATGGCATATGTAACAGGAAGTTGCACGGTGAAGCTGGGAGTGCTCAAACTGAAGAAGTCGAGCTGTTTAAGCAGAAGTTAAACCAAGGAATAGGGGTTGAACTTGGCCCAAGTTTATGATGCCGATGAGACGGGGTTATTTTGGCGGTCACTCTCCAACGACACCTAAGCCTTTAATCATGAAGCATCCACACCAGACCACAATATGAATGAGGAGCAAATTTCTGCATTATGCTGTGCTAATGCTAATGGTATGCACCACTTAAAGTTAGCTGTTGTTGGCAAGTCTATGCATCCCTGATGCACACAAATACCAAGAAAAGGTTATAAAGCTGGATTCTGAAGACATCAATGCAATTCTGCCGATTGATAATGCGCCAGCTCACCCTAGTGCTGAGAAACTGGTCCACAGTGATGGTAAAATTGGCGTCCTGTTTCTGCCGCCCAACACTACGTCCACTATTCAGCCTATGGACCAGAGTTATTGTGTCATGCAAGAGGCTGATGAGAGGAGGTACCTGGGTGAAGTGCTGGTAGTACTGGAGGACAAAAATGTGAATGACACAAGAGGGCAATGTACATTAGCCAACATCAAGAAATACAATTTGAATTCAGCCATATTCAACTTTGCTGCTTTGTGGAAGGACGTCAAGATGTCCACCTTAGCTGACAGCTGGAAGAAACTTCTGCATGATACTAAGCCTGAACTCGATTTGAGGTAACGGATTTTCATCTTATGTTGCACCATGGTTGGAGGAGAATGAGGGTGATCCTGGTTACCAGATGCTTTCGGCTGAGGAGATTGCTGATGCTGTCTGCACTATTGACAAAAAGGACAATGATGCATAGAGCAGTGACGCAGAGGAGTCGCGTGTGAAGATGCCTACTGTTTAGTTGTCTGTTATACGAGTCACTTGACAACGTCTTGACTTATATTGACAGTACATCTAATCCTCAAATCCACCACTATTATGAACACCTTCGGACTCTTAGAGAACTTATTATTAGGGAGCAGTACAATGCATGGAAGCAACTTAAGCTGGACTCCTCCTTCAAACCTGTTAATCGCGCCTCTCCTGCCTCCCAGCCAAGCTAAATCGAGGGGCATCCCTGCTCCTCCGATTCAGAACAAGTCCCCATTTTATGATCACGGCAAGACAAATTCATCTATTCACTGCATAGGTTAAGTGTGACAACATTACAGTATTTTTGGCGTTTCTTATGTCATAATTTATTTGGCAGAAGATTCGGACAATCGGCTTTTTCAGACAGGTAGTCCTGCCTTTCAGTCTGGATTTTCGAGGGTTCTTATTGCTAATTCACAATATACCTTACAGGCTGAAACCTATCTTTTTCTGCATAATCATTAAGAAACAATATCAGTCCCTCAAAGTGACACTGAAATTTGGAAAATAAATAACAGTGTCTTAGTATCCCTTTATTTTGGGGGTGTCACCACCTGTTGGAGGGTCTTGGATGACTTAATGGACCTGAAATTATAATTTGAAGTGAAGCTTACATGTGTATCATAGTCTATGTAAAATATGAACCTGATATTAGTGTTTTTAGTCAACTAATATTGACAGTTGATATCCTAGTATGACAGGTTTAAATTTCAATTTAGCAACAGTATCTTTATTTTCTGTATATATATCTACATCGTATGCACAAATAATTGGTACTGTACCAAATAAACATCACAGAATGAATTATCCTTTATTTTATTATTTCTACAGGTAAATATGCTTTCAAAAACACAAATATAAGAATATAGACAAAAATGTTCTATACAGTATTTCAAGTACAGTACTGTAATGTACTGTATTCCATTCATCCTACAAATATTAGCTACTTATAAAACTACTGCTTCCTTTTAACAAGGTCAGACTTTGACTTGTACAGTTGGTCCTCACATTACGCGGTTAATGTAACCCAGAGGGTCCCGCGGAAAGTGAATAACATAACATATGGGATTAATTGAAATGGAGTCCAGGCCGATCCCCAAACTCCACTTTTTGACGACACACAACTATGTTGTAGTAAAAATGTTATCTTAACTTTATGATGGTATGAAAAAACAAGTAATATAGAAGAGGTTAGGTTAGGAAAGATAAAGGTTAACATAGGAAAAATAAAGAATAGGTTAAAAAACTAAAAATTTTGTGGAACACTTACGGTAGTAGAAGAGATGGGTCGGCATACGGGGATGGAGGCTGGTTCCGAGGCAGAGGGCAGATTACTGGCCCTCAGGTGAATCACCATTACTAGGTGAATCATCATCACTGTCACTTACAGTTGTCAGGGCTTCCCTGACAAATCCCTCAAAGTCAACTTCACTGTCACTATCACTGGCTTGGGCTGGCTGTGGTGGGTTGCGGGTGAAGAAATCTGTTATGCTTTGCTGATGGCTGGCGTTGATGTTGTCGTGATACACCTTGATGTACGGCTCCATAGCCTGCACCAGCCGGTTTTGGAAGACTTCATAGCGGTCATCGTCATTATCGCGGGAAAGGAAGGACTTCATCTTCTCTGCACACTCCATGGCACCCTTAATATCACTATGACTTAAATTGTGTTCTTCGGAGACTGCCGCACCTTCTTCCTCCTCTTCACTGGCGTGTTCTTCTTCCAACATCTCGTCGGCAGTCACTTCAGGATTTCTGATCACCTCCAGGATGTCGTCGTCGGTAGTCTCGGAGAAGCCTGGAACTGTAACAGTCTGCGCAGCACGATCAGCAACGCCACACCAATGTTTATATTGGTGATCTTGTTCGATCTTAAACCTCTGTAACCACCCAGAGGAAGCAGTAAAGGGTTTGGGCTCTGAAGTTCCCCTGTGCACTGCCATGTACAGTTCACGTAGGAGTCCTTCACAGAGCGAGTGTCGATCGCCATGTTGCGTCACTTGACGCACTGGCACCTCACAAGTAATTTTTCTGTCTTGAGAAGCACCGGTTGTGAAAATACTTGATCATAGAAGCACCTGTAGACTTTGTGATCTTCATGTGCTCCTTTATCTTGGCTGAATCCTTCTTTATAGTCCGGATCGAGATTCGTTGACGCCATGCTGGCGCTGAGATCAACTTGCCGTGTTCCTTTCTCCAAATCTTGAATAATTTGGTACTTCACCGTAGCTTAAGGAACGTCGTGTCCTTTTGGCTTAGTGCCGCTGGGTCCAGGTAAGGAAAGGTTTTTCTCTGGGGTGGTGGTCCAGCGAAGCCATTTTACGGAACAATGGATGCGCTGCTAATACGGAGGGCCTTGAGGATGAGACTGTCGCAGCTAGGTCGCCGTCGTCTCTCCCTCCCTCCCGCCCCGGTGGACACGCCATAATACTTTAAGCCAATTACAGCTAGCAGCAGAGGAGGGTAGGGATGCATGGCCAATCAAAGGTCTTGTCGTCATATGACGTCAGTGATAACGCAACAAAGACACACGCGAACCTTACCGCCGCTTGCCCAAGCGAGGGAGGAGGAGGAGGCAGGCAGGCGGTGGCGCAAATCTAAAAAATAGTCGCGCCGGACACTCTCCGCGGAATGGCGTTGACCGCGAAATGTGAAAATGTTAGGTTCTGGCAAGGCACCGCGGTAACGGTGAAACGCGGATTGCGGGACCGCTTAATGTGAGGACCAACTGTAGTCTTTCAAAAGTGTGACACACAAAGCCATCCACCATTTTATTTTTTTAGTAAATTTTCTATATTCAAACTAACACTGGCTTTAAATTAAGATGTTCAAATTATTCAAGCAATTCTCAACAAATTATGGATAATTAATGAAAGTTGATGACTTGCATGTGACACAAGGAATGTAGTACAAAATTAAATTAAACTCATTACTTATCAATAGATATTGACAAGTTCATCATAATATAAATTCATTGCAGAAGAGATACAAAGAATTAACTTAATATTACATTACCACTTACTACAGTAGTTTAACATACTGAATGCAACAACAAAGAAGGAAGCATTAACAACTAAATGGAAAACTGCAAAACAAATTGAACTTTCCTCTAAGCAATGGTGTTCCCATTAATACAACCTGACCCCATAAATTCGTGTTTCAGACACCCTTTTTCTGGTCATTACCGAATTTCCATCTTTGTTACCCAATTTCATCGCATTTTTTTAACAAATCGGTTATAGTGCTACTGGTGGCAGACACGCAAATGAATTAATTCAGTTATGTTTGGATTGTTTGATTAAATTTGATTTTTTACTGAACAGGGACAAAAGTTCAAATACCTGGAAGATTCAGAAAGTTGGAATTTGGATAAAAGGAAATGCACTGTAGATTAAAGTCTACATCATTGGATTTACCATAAAAGAGATGTTCTGCATACAGTGGCCTGACACAAATGGGAGGAAAATTTTTTTACCAGTGAGTGCTGAATATTAATTTTGGTGCACTAGATACTCTATGGTGCAATGTATAGCACCTTAAACCCAGAATATTAAGATACTACGGCACCCTCCCTTCCCTGCAGGTAGATGAATTTCTATAGCGAATCTTCAATAAATTTTTTGTGAATTAGTGAATTTGCAAATAAGGGGTTCATAAATAGAGGGGTAATTATAATTATGAAACATAAGATTTATGCTGCACAGATTTAGCTTTTTAGTTTATTTTCCCGATTTTTTAATGCTTATGAAGCAATAAAGATTTAGATTTAGTAAATTTGGTGGGATACCAATTAGTACGAATTTGTGAGGCGAGGGTGTATATTCTAAGACTGAGTAATGCATATAACAGTCATATTGTTACACCAGGAAAGAAAACATTAAAAAAATGAAAACTGTAATTAAGATTATAATTGTAAAACAAATTGAACTTACTCCAAGCATTGGCACTCCTTCAACAATGAATTTATATATTATAAAAGACTGAGTAATACATACAGTATGATACTTAAATAGAGCGAGACAGAAAAGAGGAAGTTGCTTGTTCATACATTATAATAGGTGGAAATTTCGTCACTGGCCTATGGGATACCGTGCAACTGTATATTCATTAAATTTAGATGCTAATGTCTCTATTTTGAGCAATGAAGCCATGGTTAGTTTGGGTTTATATACTAAACCAGTGACTAATGTCCTAGAACCACTACAGTATACAGTATGCTTCTTCAAATTTTTCAAGTAACAGGTGGCCAAATCTGTAAAAAAAAAAAAAATATATATATAATAATGTAATATACTTATTTAGAACAGCTCACATGTTTCTTATATATCCACGACATGTAAAATCAAGTGTAAACACCCCACATTCAAAAAAATTTTCTTGCATTAGTTTTCAGAATAACCAACCTGCACTTTTTTTAAATTATGTATGTGTAATGAAGTGGTTGGCACAAGTCTGAGTCCTGTCTTCATACGTATTATGTCAGTGAGCCGCACCTCACTACCAACACTCATTTATTTGAACTTTTTATGTAGAGTAAGTATTGTCTTTAATGAGGACATTGAGACTTTTAAGAAATTGGCAAAATAATGTAGAGTTGTATGTATTTTAAGAAATGGGAAAAAAAACAGGTACAACACTTTGCTCAATGAATACTGTAAAGTGACCTACTGTATTCAGTTTTGCTGTAGGCCTAAAAAGAGCTACTAAGTACAAGTACTGCATATGTTACCAGGTGGGAGGACTGGGTGTTGCCTCATTTGACAGGTATATTTATTGTTTCAATGTTATATTCTTGTATGATCAATCTCTCTCAGTGTGATTCATCATGATTAATATAATATCTTCAATAATAGAAAAAATGCTATTTAAATTTGTAATTTGACTTGAAAATTAGGATGTGTTCCTGGAGGGAGAGTTTCAGCTTACAGGATCATTATAACACACTGTTATAATGTAGAATTGCCTTCCAAACTGTGATGTATTACTGTACAAATAATTGTATAAAGGAATAATTTACATTATTACAGCAACAACTGTATTTATTTACTTTAAATGTTGATTGTTTATATGTCGACTCACTGTATGGAGGTGGATTTATATGGAGACTCACTGTAAAGGGAGCAGGAAATAAGCATGGGATTTAGAAAGCTGTGCCTCAATCTCTCCTACATAAATAGCCTTAAGAAATGAAAACACCACACAATGTTATTTATTACCTTTGAAGGATACATGTTGGCAACTTGTACACTTCAGATGACTGATTAATGAATAAACCAGGGAATGTGGAGAGAGCTGGTGTGGGAGCTAGGATGATCGGCTGTTTACCCCCTTTTAAACAAATGGGCAGGAATTTAATGCAACGCAATGATTCATCTGAGTGTGGGATTCTTTTTTTTTTTTGTGGGGAAAGTTGACTATTTTACGATAGTATTTTATCAACGCAAAACTAAATATGAGAATTATGGTGACACTGCATCGTCACGGACTACTTTCTACGGCGCATCACCCTCTAGGCTCAGAGCAGTCTCAGTGACTCACCACCTTCCTCCAACCTCCTCTTGCTTCACTACCCACCACACACTCGCTCTACCACCTCCGCCCATCGGTGAGTACCAATACAATCTTAGTAGTTATATATGTATGCACTATTTTCTATAGAAATGGCAATGATTTTATGTATTTCATGGGACAAAGGTAGGCTCAGGAACCTAACTACTGTATTTTATCTATTTCTTGTGGGGAAAATAGATCTGCTGAATGTTGTTTTGTATAACATCGCATTTTTGAAACGTAACCCCGACGTTAAGTGAAGACTTACTGTAATGCTGTTAATGTATGTGCTGTGTCTTGCCAAGTCACCACACCCCTCGCCAGCTCATCTTGCAGTGTTACAATTGTTTATTACTGTATTAGTACATTTTACAAAATATTTATGGTTGCACAGTAATTATAGATTGTTTTATGTGACAGCCAGTGCAAGGCACAAAAACTGAACAGGAAATAAACAAGAAAACGAACATAAAATTTGGAAATTGTCGGGCATCAAAATAATCTTAACTCAGTTAACTTGAGTTACTTATAGCCCCCTTTTTGTCAAATTAACGAGAATATAATTTACTGTGTTCATATCAACTTTTTTATCTTCCCACTTCATTGAATCTCTCACCTGAAACCTATAATTCCCCAGCTTCTGGATACATTAGCATACTTGGATGGGTTTTGGCATACTCGTGAAGAATCAATACATTGATGTAACTCTTCACTTTGTTCTCAAACTGACTAGGTACCTGTGGACATAAAACAAAGTAAGTCTGGGTTATTTAAAAAATATATATATATTTCAAGAAAATCATTTAAATACATAATCCCTTATGATAAATTAAAAAGATTGATGGGTTACAGCATTCATATATCAAAAATACCAAACATTCAAGATCAGGGACAGACTCACTTTAACATCCACAAACTGTGAGCCAGTTCCTGGCTCCAGCTTAATATTAGTCCTCCTCCTTTTTACTCCCATCATGTATCTGTTGCTAATTTCTTAACCTGGTAAAAGAAACAGGAGTTTTTTTTGTCAGTAACCTTAATCTAAAAAAATATGTTTAAGTCCACATGTCATTTGAGGACAACCAATTCTCAACAAAATGGCAAACTTCCCCCTCCCATTTAAATGTAATAGACAGATGAACTGAAGAAAACAGCAAAACTCTGGGAGATAATTTCCGGTTTTCTGAGATCCAGTAACAAGGGTCTGTACCTGTGCCGAGTTTTCCCTCGTTTAATCTTTCCGAGCTTTCAGTGGCAGTCAATTTCCTTGTTACTTTTCATATTTTTCCTCCAGTCTTCCATACCTTTACCCCGATATACTTGATTTACTTAAAATACAACCACAGCTACAGGTCTTTTGATTCACAGCAACGGTATTCTCTAGTCATATAGTTATTGTCTATGGGTCGAGAATTTACTTTACAAGATATAAATAACCATAGGTATTAGCACTTCAGTATTTGTAAAAAAAAAAAAGCTATAGCTATTGTACTAAATAATAGCAATGCATAATTTCTTTAATTGAAAATTCTGAACAAATCACAAGTTCTGCAGATTAAGATTCTCACATCAATAACATTCATACAAATTTACCACTAACTGAAGAATACCTTTGTGTGCACTCGCTCATCATCCAATGTTTGCATGTCTTATCTTTCTATTCGCCAAGTCTCTAGAAGGACATCGGCAGCATTTGACATTCAAACTTTCCGATTTCCTCTCCAGTATTACTGTGAAAAGCATTTGAAATATTTTAGTGAATGGGATACTTATTATATGTAAAGACTTCAGTTATAAACACAAAAAGAACATTAACTGTAAAAATTTTATCACAATGTTGAGATAAACTCGACCAGAAAACACTTACTTGCTTTTAAGAGTTAATATGAGGCCAAATAGCCTTCTGTTGGGACCACCAACACAGGATGTAAGGCACATGAGTTTGATAAGCATCGTAGAAGCAGTTTCCCCAGGTGGTGGGGGCTGCAGGGCATCACAATGGCTCGCTCAAGTGCAATGCCATACTCACAGCCTTCCCCTTCTACTTGGACTATATGTTCAGCTAACTCTGGCTCAGATGCTGCAAGAAACAATACTTTTAACTTGATTATTAATAGAAAAAAAGCAAAATAACATTTATCAAAATTTTCATATTGCCATTGTCATTTACCACAATTTAGGCTCAATGACCTAAAGATCCATAACCTCATAGTGTTTCAGTTTATCGCAATACTACTGCAAGAATTAAGTTCAGCTGAACAGAAATCATCAAAAGGAGTACAAATGGGGTACAAAGCATGAAAGATGTAAGAAGCCTGGTACAAAGTGGCCTTATGTGCATATAGCAAGAATTGTGTACCTATGACGGCAAATATTCCTTTAGAAATACAGTACTGTACTGTATGTATCCTCAAATCATGCACGAGTGCAAAATCGCCAGTGCTTTGCAGAGCATATTTTTATCAAGACACTGATAGTGTCTTTTTGAGATGAAATAAGACGTTGTTAGACAAAATGAGTGTGGCGAAGGAACAACAGCTGAGAACGTAAAAGAAAATGTGAATTCATTCCAGCCCTGCATTTTGAAATTTGTTTAGCTACTTGCATCTCGGGATGTCACAGTATGGGTGCGAGGACTGCACACATTCTCCCACCAGTTAAAATTCATAAGCAGTAAGGGAAGGTACACATGAAATTCATTGTATATTTTAGGAAATTCGTGTTTTTAAGTTTACTTCAAATATAACTTCCAAACGTAAGACATCTACCAGTCCATGTGAAGTGCAAGTTGTGTGGGGGACCAATGACTATCTAAAAAAAAAAATTATATTTTAGATATACTATACTAAACCATACCAAAGTGGTGAGAATATAATCCACAATTCATAAAACTTTTATCTAGAATAAAAGACTTCAAAATATACAGTACTATATACAGTCGACTGTTAATTCGGACCCCTTTAATCCGGATTTCGGATAATTCGGACAAAATCTGAACGAACCTTTTTTTTTTTTTTTTATTTGTAGGAATATTACTACGCGACCTTGCTTAAAATGCTGGTCCACCCACCTGGGATAAAACACCAGTGTCTTTTGGTCAAATGTAACCTCTCCACCACTAGTGTGGGGGATGCAACTTAGCTTCAGACATGAAAATATTTACCATTTACTGCCAGTAAACAATGGAAACGTAAAATTTGTACCAATTAGTAATGAAAAGTTGTGCAGTTCCTTCAGCAAATGAAGCTCACCAACTTACAATAGGCTAAATTACCTTACAACGGTTTTCAGTAGTCTATGTTAGTTCTTAGCACAGGCTAACTTATCATATCATTACGGTATATCACAGTTATTGATCTTACCAGTAATAAAAACCTTTATATTTCATACTTAATATAATACCGTAATCTACTTCAACCTCCTATTGTTTACAACGACACATGACGCACCACCAGCTGTTGAGTATCAGCTACACGGTACACGTGTTTTTAATCGTTTTCAGTTAAAAAACTGTTACATCACATGTATATTGTACCTTAACTGTGCCTGAATGAATATATTCCGGGAAATAAATAGTAGTTTTGCTGAAACGTGATGTATTTGAATGTAAATTAGATAAAATACATGACGAAACAAAAGACTTTACCTAACCTTCCGATGTTCTAGAGAATTTACTCATTTTTTAATAGTTTTTGGTTAAAATACAGTTATATAACAATGGTATTCTATTCATACTGTGCTTGATATAATGCATTCACGGAAATGTAATATTTTTTTGAAATGACGTAGGTATTAGTGAAAGTGATAAACGTGATGAAAACAATGACTTCGCCTTTCGCTCAAGATGTTACCGTAATTGCTTTTCGATTGGTTTTCAGTTAAAAACTGTTGTATTACATTAATATCCTATACTAATTGACTTGAATAAATACTACGATACCATATTTCTGAATATTTTCATTAAAATTCATCCAAATCATTTTCCTTGTCATCGCTCGCAGCACCTAACAGCTTCCCAGTCCTCTCCTGAACAGGGCTAGAGGGTATGTGTTTTTCGAATCGTTTTAGTTAAAAACTGTTACATCACACATATATTTTACCTAAACTGCACCTGAATGAATATATTCTTGAAATAAATAGTAGTTTTGCTGAAACGTGATGTATTTCAATGTAAAATAGGATAAAATACATGACGAAAACAAAAACTTTACCTAACCTTCCGATGTTCTTGGGATGTTATTTGTTTTAGTAGTTTTCGTTAAAATACTGTTATATTACAATGGTATTGTATTCATACTGTGCTTGATATAATACATTCACGGAAATGTAATATTTTTGCTGAAATTACGTACGTATTACAGTGGAAAGTGGGATAAAGTCGTGACGAAAACAATGACTTTGAAATATAATGCAATATTAACCCCTAAATCGGTTAATTCGGACAATCGGTTAAACGGACACCCTTCCCCCCCTATTAGTCCGAATTAACGAGGGTCGACTGTACTGTACAGTATCAACAAAGTTTTTTCGACATTTTTGGTTGAATGAAAAAAATAATAAAAACTTCACTTTCAGCACTTTTGACATTTAATAACTGGAATACATAAAACAACTGCAAAAGTTATTGCATGCAATTTGAATTTTTAGTCTTAATATCATTGCCAAAAATAATTAAAGATACACTTTGCAATAATCAAATATTTTAGCAATAAAAATTAAATTCCAAAAATCTAAATTACTGTATGTCATGCGATGAGGACTACAGTACCTGTATAGTATTTCAAGAAATGAGAAGTTGAGAATCAGCAACTCATGATGAAAATAGGTGTTGGAAAGCGGTGCTCGTGGTGATAAGGAGAGAAGAGTGTCAAATGGCATGTTGAGCACCACTTTGCATCTAAAAATGTTTAACATGATTCTTAACTTTTAACTTTAATTAAAGTATAATATGAATGGATCTCGCATAACTTCTTGGTGACTTACCTTGTGTGCTCTTGCAATTGTAGCAACGCATCACTGGCTCCATACGAAATCGACTGTCATTGAAGACTGGAGTTATTATGACAGAAGCCTCCACCCACTCCTTCAACATCACATTCACAGGAACAGCTACAGTAGGGCACATGTACAACTTCTTCTGCAGCTCGCTGAAGCACCACTGGCAAGAAAGTCAAAAGGGTCATAATACTGTTATGTAAAGCACATTAATTAATATCTCACTTATACCATTACCCCAAAACACAATCCATAAATAGATTTGCATCCAGATTCCCAATTTCTGTTGGGTAGACAAAGGCAAATGGCATAAAGAACTTACATCAAATCTTGAAGATTTGTGAAGGGGAAGGTAATGGTGATTTCATGAATCAAAATGAGTTACTAAGTTAACCCTGGATGACAAATTGGTACTAAGTCTGGGGTACAAAGGACATTGAAGCCTCCAATTAGCAGCCTCACCAATAATTATATAATCCAGAAATATCCTTTTCACCCAGTTTACAATGCTACTATATTTTTCTGCTCATTCTTCCACTAAGTTCATGGTCCACATTCACTCAGCAGCATCACTTACTCCTCTCAAATTATTTCTCAACCATATATCCTGTATTTAGTTTTTGCCCTTACCTGGCAAAAGTAACTTTCTTAGTCATTACTCCATTCCTACGAAGCTATAGTTACCACGGTGTATTCTTGTTCTTAAAAAGTAAACATGCAGATATTTCAATTATTCCTATAGTTCTTGATATATCTCAAAGGCTGAAGATAGCTAATAAACAAAAAGTGCCAACCTGTCATTACGACGACTCTTTCCTACTCACTTTATTGCGGTCCTTATTATCAGTGGGAATAGAGATGGCAAATTCGTATCGGCCAGGCCATGGTTTCAGGGAGGGGACCCTTTGAGGAGGAGTACTTGTATCTGGCAGGTATATATTATTCATGGGTAACAAAAATTGTTCTTGCTGGCTGATCTGCCCATGACTTGTAGGAAGCTGTTGGAATAAAAATAAATAAAAATGGGTGGTGTCCTTATAATCACTAAACAACTTTCAGCTAATCCTTCGCTTAATCCTCTTTTGTCACAATGCAACTTCACAATGTAATAATACAATGACTGGTAAGGATAAAACTCCAAGAGCATCTCCCAACAATGGTTGACAATAGGCACACCAATTTACAAGGAGATTTTAGAGAAATTGACACTAATAATAGTTACGGTATTTCAAGAGATTGGTTTGAGCTGAACGCACCATTATGTAAGAACCTGTTATGAAGACAATAAGCAAACAGTGTCTTTGGTTATAGCTTCTTACTGCTGGTATTCTAACAAAGCAACGTTAGATTCTCCTTATGACAACAATGCTCATAACAATCACAGACCTGCACCTTATGAGAATTCCTAAACTGGTACTCACAATGGGAATGCACGACAAGATTCTTAAAATTAACGATTCTTATAATATGCACTTCAAAATTCCAGAATTTGCCAGATTCCGATACATGTATTGAGTAGATTGTACTGTACCTACAAGTTCACTTGCATATTATGGCAAGAGATTTTCCTAATAGGGTGTAGTGAAGGTGCATGTCAATCTATTGACGAGTGAGGCAGGTCGCTGAGTATGTTGACTAATAACCATTCTTAGGACCACTTAACCCCTTGAATATGGTGACTTAAACCCTTGAGTACAATGTCTTAACCCCTTGAACATAATGTCATAACTTTCATGTTAATGTTGACGCTTCCATATGACAAGACAAAGGATCGACACAGTATAGTATATTGTACTGTATAGCTAATGGGTGAAATCTTTGGCGAGGTTATGCAAGTACTACATAAAACAAGTAAATCACCCCTTTTTATCGTAAATCATAGAGGAAAAATTCCCAATTCAAATCAAGTCTCAATATATGATTCACTTTGTATTCGACGTGTTGGGTTAAGCATTGCCGATGCTGAATGCGAGCTCAATATGGAATGAAGCCGCGCCTTGACTGACTCCCACCATCACCGGCAAAAAACCATGTTATAATTATCTGATATACGGTACACACTGTGCTTCGTCCCTCATAAAAATAATAAGTATTTTGAAAAGGAAATCATTACTGAACTAAAATAATTTATACTACGAGTTACACAGTAGAGCGTTCGGTAAAGTTGTGGGGCTATTTACGAACGTCAATTTCCAATCATTTCCCATTTAAATAAAGAAAAATAAACCGCATCAAAACTTGTTCAATTTAACATAATAATTACGAGAATAATCAAATAAAAAATCCAAAATATGTCGTAGTTCAGTGTGAAAATTATAGCTTTATACTACTACCTGTTCCAAGAGAATCATCCTTCAGGGCTGCTGACAGTTCCTTAACTGGTATCAAAGTACTAAAATATCCTTCTCGTAGAATATCCAGCTTAGCAGAGGACTGTTCGCCGAGTAGCAGAAGGAAGGAACAGAACAACCCCTGGGTCCCAAGGAACAGAACAACCCCTGGGTCCCAACCCTCACTTGTCGTGCCACTTTTAATCATACTACCAGCCAAATACTCTATCTCTATTTTACGCGTTTCTTTCGCTTATTTTGATATATATACACATTACTTTTGTAATCTTAACAATAACCAAGTCATCTCGAGATTACTATAATTCATAAATACTGCACATAAGAAAAACTATTTATTTGTAATATATTTGAAACTGTGATCATCGTACGCTGGCATCGTCCCACTCGCCACAGGTTCTAGCACGCTCGTTAGTTCACTCCGGACAATCGCATAGCCCCCAAAATATATCATAAGAGGGGTAACTAATGGAGATGTTGATACACAAAGGCTACACCTACACCCTGGAGAATTCAAGACTTAAAATAAAGAAAAACTGACAAGTATTCCTGATATTTTCATTAAGTTTAATCACGGTTGCAGCAGCGAGGTGTGTTCCAACAGAGTGCGTCAGCGACGATGTCACCGACCCGATACCGGAGATACTGTAGTAATGTACAGTAATTGTTCATTAATTACTTATAACTATTGACAAAACACTTATTTCTATTGAAAAATTTCATGTTACTAAAATAAATACTACGAACATTTGGAATACGACAGAGTCGATAGATTTAAAAAAAATAATAACACCAACAATCAATTCATTGCGTCTATGAGACTGATCCAAACGAATAACATGTCCAAATTAAGCTACCTAAATTAGGCAAATCGGGGGCTATAAACCTGAAATCTTTTGGTTACCTGTATAGCCAACAATCGAACACAAGAACCTCCCAAACGCGTTAATTTATTCCGAGATAAACCACACGTCTGTATTAAATTACTAAGTAAACATAATCTTGTATAATAAACTATACAAACATTATTATGTTTCCCCCTCCCTCCAGTGAGTAGTGTCAACTTACCTAATTTTATTGCCTATGTTAATCGATCCTTACCGTAATCGCGTCATTGTCATCAACTGTGCTCCAGGGGATGTCTATTTGTTCTAGTTGCTGTTGTTCTTCACGTTGCCCAGATGATGTTTGTTGACCCTGAGACTGCTGCTGTTGCTGAGAAGTGGAAACTTGGTAAAACATGTTTTCCGTATTGTTGACTACTAAAACTTGGTCACTGGTGGTTGACTGAGTTAAAGGCATGTGCTGCTGCTGTTGCTGTTGGGGGATCTGTTGAAAATGACCGGTGTCATTCTGCTCTTGTTCGCGGGACACGGGTGGTTCTGCGGGCTCTATCAGGGCCGCGAAGTTGTTGGACCCAGTACGGAGCAGGAGTGAATCATCCCGCAGTAGCTGGTACACATCGTCCCCAAACAGCGGCTCTGAGTCATGCCGCTGCATACCGTTACCCTGAAGGACCAGAACACGTGGCATACATTAAAATACAATGACACGCACAGTGATACAAAACTTACCACAACAAGATAGGGCACTTACAGTAGTTTACCCATTTCCATCATGCTCTAGTTACACAGACTCGCTGACATAGTGACTAGAAATTGATAATAAGTATTACTTTTTATGTATGCTTGTAATGATATGAATCTTTACTAAAAAAAATCAGATAAAATCAAACTTAGCACACCGCGGCCAATTGCACGGACAATCTCGTCACGTCTCACGAAGTTAATTAGCTTAGGTTTCTCCAGAGAACTTCATTTCTCAAGTCATTAACCATAAGAACATAGGAAAATAAGGAGTCTGCAATAGGCCGGTTGGCCTGTGCATGGCAGCTCCTGTCGAGAGATAATGACGAGATTTGTCTATATGATTAGCCCCGGCCAGCCTACATCAGTTTATCACCCAAGGTAAAAAGACGACGTGGTCACCATTACTCCAAGCATTAAATCTTTCTTACAAACCACAGGTCAATTTTTCACATGTACTTTCAGAATTAGAGGCTAGATTTTCCAGCTCAATGACACTGACGTCTCACCACTCCATAACTTCCAACATGCACGGTACAAACATTTACATGTTTTCAGTATACTGTAGCTGTATATGAACTCACTAAATATACTGAAGTAAAACAAGATATGAAGAGTCGTGCATCGTTAGATATCCCCGGCCCATTTAAGAAGTATAAAAAATTAATTGATACACTCCAAAACAATAAATTCATTAAGCTTAACATTGTCCTCATAAACACAGAATTAAATCGCTTATTATCAACTTTTTTTTTTACATTAAGTGCCAAGTCAATTAAAATATTTACATTCACACCACCATTTGCTACGTAATCAAAACTTGCAGTGTTTAACCCGTAGACTTACTTTGAACCTGCTGTCACCCTCTTCGAATTTTCAATTCGATTTCAATTGTTTATTCCTTGACAGAGGAAGCGGGATCCTAGTGCTGTCACTAGGTACCCCTGTACAATGACACCTTCGAATTTTCTTATGATAAACTACACTGCTAATTATCTCCGACAACATACATATCATTGTAGAATATTTTTAATACTACAATATAAAAGGCTAGGTGGAGGGGACGTGAGCTTGTGTCAATATTACGGTAACATGATGCAATACATAGCTACCCATTCATCTCTAGGCAGTATCCTCACTACTCATGCCCACAATCTTACCTTCATCCTCAATCATAAATTCACTTATCATTTTCACATAAGATAAAAAACAATTGTACATGAAGACGAGGATACAATACCGTAGTATGTAGGACGCTTCCTAATCATTGACCTGTGCCCTGAAGGGCTAAGCCAACGAGATAAGTGTTATTGTATTTACGAATCCCATCGTAACTACACCACAACAAACACCATCACAAAAACAACAAGGGTAATACTTACTAAAAATTGTGGCAATGCATTATTCTTGTTTTTCTTTCGTGGGAATACGACCCATAAATGTGGAGCCCATTTTGCAACTAAAAACGTAAACATCAGAGGACATAGTTGAAACGGAACACACATTAATAGTACTTCTGCAAATATTAACACGGTAACCATTCACCAACCAAGTATCTACAGTTCGAGTACAATACTATAATGATCACTTTTAAGACAAATCAACGTATTATCACTTCACAATGTGTTGTCCTGTAAGCTCGTTTATAGCTTCACTTTGTATTAAAATGAAAATTAATTCTTACTGAACCAATCAAAGAAAAAGAAAATATATATAATACTTCAATGTATGCATTCACTAAGTCCTTGCATTTTTTTGCGAGATTCCATGTCCATTACTTGCTAACTCGTCTACGCTGACACACTCCACAAACTTACCGCCCGTTTTAAAATCAAGATTTGTACAATTTCTTCCTAACAACATACTGTTCACAGCAACAAACATACTTGATAATAATTCATGAGGAGGCCTGGAAATGTAGTATGGGATAGGATCACCAAAACAGCCAACGAGAACGGGAACGATGGAATATAGGCGCAGAGAACCTCCCCATTACAAGACCAAAACACAACTGAGCGGGACAACGTGGGCAGGCGACGGATTCATCCCACGCGCTCACTTACCCCCCCAACCCGCGTTTTCACACTCCACTACATAACGCAATAAAATGAACATACTACCACGTATATTTAATCCTAACCTCCACACGATACGAAGTGTACTGCGGAGGGACATTTGCTTCTCGTATCACGAGATACAGAATGTCTGTTTTAACAGACATTCTCTTTGTGGCGATGAGGTTCTGCCCCACCTGTGACAGAGTTTTCTTGAAGAGAACCTGCACATGTTCAAAACTTGCTCAATTTCTTAAAGCTGTCGCTCCCGGTCACAAATCTAGTTCGCTCAAATATTATTAACAATCACTGGTTTTATAAGCTCTACAAACACACACACATCCAGAAAAAAATGCTTTAACCACCCCTCTCTACTGCTAAGCTGATAATAGAAGGGTACTACTAAAAGAAGTGTGTAATTTTTACAACAGCCAGGTGTCACTATGTCCCGACACTAAACAAGAGAGTTCTGTCTGGGGCAGTGACAATAACAGGGTAGTTATCAGTCACGTGTGGTGGGGGATGGCGACCAACAAGGGCACCACAGAGCACCGACTTCAACACAGTCGCCACTATTGTAAAGGAACAGATAATGTCGAGATATATCTGACCGTCGATAACGCCAGTGTTTGTAAGACTCGAGATGTATCTCTTGCCATGGACCAACTTGAATCCCTCTATCGTACGTGAAAATACACACGGATCACCTGAACATTAGCCCCCAGGCTTATTTCACCTGGGAAGTTCAGACGTTAGGTTAGCGTTAGGGTGGTTAATCTTAAAGAGCAAATAATCCGGGAGAGAACACAACGTAAAACTAACCGTAATAATAACTTTACAAAATAGATCCCAGTCCAAGGAAACGGCGGGGTCTAAAGATAGCGAGCGGCGTGTTCATTAGTGCCTCCTTATCACCTCCTGGAGAACGTCGATACCATCATCACCAGCTACAGTATATACGTCACATCCCTACGCGCTTTACCGTACAGAGTCCTCTTGGCAGTAAAAAAAATAAGTATTCCAATAAAGGTGGATTTTGTAAAATAGTCTGTAATATTTCCTATTGAGGAGCGCGCTCTTTTCCGAGTATAATTTTAGTGTTCCTATTTCAGGGTTTGATACGAGGGAATTACAATCTTGGTGTTTATTAATTGTGAAACCTTAGGTGGTACATACACCGGAAAATTTAAGGGAGACTTCATGTGTAGGGTAAACGAACATAAAGGAAGATTGTTTGGAACTAGATAACTACTCTTCAAACTTTTTTCAGCGATCAGGAACCACAACCACGACAACAACCCCCCCCCCCCTGCTAGCCTCCCCCATTCACTACCCACACCAGTAGTAGCCAAGACACGGAGCTGCGCATAAATGAGTTCCTCCTCACAAAAACAGAAGAACCAACGATCTCCCAGTCAACTGAACTCCTAAGTTTTCTAAGACGGTAAGACACAAACTAACCTAACCTAACCTAACCCAACGTAAAGTAACCTTACCCAAACCTACATAACCCAACGTAAACTAACCTCACCCAAACCTACCATAACCCAACCTAACATAACAGAACCTAATGTAACATAACGGTAACCTAATTCAACCTAACATAACTCAACATATCCGACCTAACCTAACTCACATTTTGCATACCCAAGTTTATTTTTTTTAAGGAAGTCCATTATTCTTTTCCTGTGATTTTTCGTTCGTAAACCGTTTCTAGTTCAGTCGGCCTCTTGTAGCCCTACATTTAATTTAGATTCATTGTGTAGTCTTAGAATTGATTGTTGTCATCGTAACAGCCCTTAAAATATCCAGTGCAACTTCTTTCAGGTCATGATTTCGATTATGTCATTTGAATTCATCTGACGGCCTTAAAACCTCATCTTACAATGCCCTAAAATACTAATCGAATGAGGTACTAGTATCCACATCCAGGATAATTATCGACTTTACTTATTCGTGTAGCTGTTTGGTAAAGGTTTGGATGGGGGAGGAAGGGAGCGGCATTATCCCCAACGAAACAACATCCTGCGCAGGTATAGGGAAAAGTTTTCCATTCTCGACATCAATCGTATCCAAATTAAAAATCCCAAAACACCAAAGCATTTTAATTTTAAGAAAAAATATTCGAATTTGTTTGAAGAAAAAATCCGATTCCTTATAAGCGAGTTTTTAAAAATCTTATTTTATTAGGGTGTAAAACGATGCCTGTTCCATATTAAATAATTCGATTGACAGACACAAAGACCTTGTATCATCTGACGCTACAAAATGTATAACAATACACTGCTGCCCCATTACTGTAACAGTAACCACGTGCACCAAATTAATGGCTTTAACTCACAGCAAATTAACTTGAAACTTAAAGTTAGGCCTCGTCGGCTGTTTTCGCTGCCATTTTTACATAAGCTACGCATAACTGACTCACTAAAACTTGACTGAGAGCCAGACCCCGAGTCGGTAGGCCAGTCTTTAGAAAATAAGGACAAACATTACCCAACTTAAAACCCAGCGGTGAAAAACAGACATTTCATTACAATATATCTGTTGTGTGACTGCTGTGTGCCAAGTTAGTGTTGTGTGCTAGTGTGCGTTATAGCCATTTTGCGTTTGTGCTAAAGTTGCGGTAAAACCGTTTTGCGTTATGTTGGCGACTTTTGTGTCATGTTGCCGAGTGCTTGTGTGGTGGGTGCCATGTTGCTGAGTGCATGTGTTGCTGAGTGCATGTGAAGTTGAGTGCATTTATTATTGTACTGCAAGGCTTGTGTTTACATTCTGATCACAAGCTAAAACTTCGTGAAGACCATTCACTACCCGCTAAATCCACACATGACACTAGTTCACGAGTTGAAGTAAGAGACGTTGTGTGATATTGACAACTCAAACGTCAAGGGCAGCATCGGTAACTCACGCCTTACCACAGTAACAGACGCCACACGTGCTGCCTAACCTGTTACGAAGGCAACCGATATTCATTCCTGAATATAACCTGACAACGTTGATTAATTATCTTAAGCCACAGCATTCGTTTCCAACTCATGTTACAGTAATTGTCTGCTGTTGGTTGGAGGCCGGAATTCTTACTACTTTTTATTTGCAAAATACCCTGTACTTACTGCCTATCCCCAACCACTCCCACCTCGATTCGAAGCACTTCCTAGAATTTCACGCCTGTGTTCTTACACAAAAGCTACCACTTACGTATTATTTCTGTCGGTGACCAAGTCCAATCCGAAAAGAATAAGAAATACTGAGATTAATCCGACACTGAAGAACGGCCTCCACACTCCCCGCTAAAACTTCAACCACTGAGTGATTCTGGGGTGAGGTGACGTCACTTAATAGTGACGTACTTGCCTATCTAGCCTAGTGCCAGGCTATTGGTGGAGACGCGCCAACAAATATGCCAAAGCTACATTGTTTTAAACTTAAAAGTGCTTTGTAGCGCAACTCCCCATTACGAAAATGACCCAACAATTATTTAAAGTACAGAAACTTGTCGTCACATTTTACCAAATTTATAAATGTTATAAGAATCACAGGAAAAAGAATCTCAACTGCCACACATGGCACCTGCGATTGTTTCTGCCAGACGCTCTCACGCCCTGCAACGGAGGTACGATAATTGGCACTTTTAGTATTTCTCAAACTTACTGACTGATCAACATAAAATTTATTGTCTAAAAAATAAAATATTCCGTAAAATCAGAGCTGATACACTGTGCTCCTACAGTCAGTGTATACATACTGTAGCTATGAAGGGATAGTAGTCGGGAACGTGAGAGTAGATCCACCCCAACCTTCCCATTTTGTGCAGGATGCGTCGATTATTGTCATATTATCGCGGTTAAAATATAAATATAATAAAAAAATTGTATTCTTGGCCTAGTTAATCTACAGCGTTGTCATACACAAGAAACTTAGACGTGCAATTAATGTGCAATTTATAATTTTCAAGAAAATAAATAATCAATCTGCTGAGCGATACCTATTAACATGAAGTTTTTGGTCAACTGGCGACACCACCAGCAAATCTGAAATTATTGTACAGTGACCTTGATTGGTTTGATCTATAGAATTAGCCACAGAAATCAATGTTGCAGGATAAAAACGTTTCTTTCCTACTCGTGTCAACATTCAGTCATATTACAACTCACATATGGTATATCACACCATCACTATTATACTATCTACTGAACGTAAATATCATTCTAATATGTTCCCTGAGCTTAGTTCTATTGTGCAGTGGGCGGCTACAAGGCGGCGTGGGGAGGGAGTTTGGCGGGAATGTCAAATGTTTTCATCCTCGCTTGTCACGTGACCCACACAACCTCTAATCAACACCCACCTAAACTCACCACGACCAGCTAACACAACCAACACCATTTTTTTTACTGACATTCATCAGTATATAATGCAAGCTAATATAATACAGTAGCTAGGGACGAAACAATTTCATATGAAGAAAACTTGGCGAGACTCCAACATTTGGCAACATTGACAGACTGCAGCAACAATAACGGGGCCCCACCCACATTCTAAGGTTTTAAAAACTACTTTAACCGGAAAGGCGATGATAAATTAATTATTCGATAAGTCGCCTTAAATAAATTATATTAAAGGCATTTCCCTTTCTCTTGGTCAATTAAATACTTTCGCCACTTGTCGACAACTATATAAATGCTTCTCATAATGTATATGAAACACCATTTACATTATATACGATTTGAATTGCAATCATCATAAAATATTTGAAAATTTAGTCCTATACTGATTATTAATAATTTGAATCAAAGAGAAACTTCGTAATCTGCTGTTCAGAGTCTCCTCTCCGGTCCTGAAAAGAGAGGTTAACAATAATCCCAAAGCTACACAGGCACGTCTCTGACGTCACACCGTCGACGCCAACTGGCCAAATTTCCAGTCTATTATATACCTGGACATTATATGCCATGTCCAGCTGAGGAAAAAACTTTCCAATTATTTTTTTTAAAGAAAATTAAAGGTAATAAATCAAAGCATTAATTAAGTGCCCGTCCAAGTGTAAATAGTAGTTAGTTGGTAACTCAACTGGACGTCATTTCTCCAACTTTGCTTTATCATGCTTCATCAACAGGAAGGTCACTGTCGCCCGAAAACAATAAATATTACTTATAACAAAGAAAACAGAAGTAAGTTATGGTGTGATACAAGAATACGACAATGTTATCAATAATGACTGATAGGTAACCAATAGCAGGAAGAAGCAGCAGTGACGACACGGATCTGCCGGTGAATGGAAATAAGCCATGGTAATAAAGGTCACATGACTTGTACACATTGGCAACGCAATATATGTACTGTATATGATGGTATTGCACGTAGGTTAGGTTAGGTTTTTTCCGTGCCTTTTTTCTGATTTCTTTTCTTGTATTTTTTCCTGGATTCGAGCTGCCGTGATATCTCCGGCATCGCTGTCTCATCAAAAAATATCCAACATTATATATAGGTAAAACTATATCATATTTGTTAAATGCGTACTAAAAATATGAAGTTATTAAGTTTGTGCAGTAACCGATCAACGACTGGGAAAAACTCAGCCTCACATACACATTGTACATACATCATATATACATACATACACACACATCAGTCTACTTGGAACAGATTTCGCACGATAAAAGTATTTATTATATTCGGTGATAAAAACTTAGTACGTTAATATTCGTGCCCTAACTATCGCCATTCTATATACAGAGGGAGAAAGAACGTTCAGTCCTTGAGGTAACTTTCCGGAGTATGTTATTGTATGTGGAAGGCGGGAAACACAAAACCGCAACTGACTCTGTAATAGTGTCCCACACAGTTCGCTCTTACTCTTTTTACAGAAATAGCAGACACGTGTTTCTTATATTCACGGTAACATTGAGTTATTAACACCCATCAAAATGAAAAAAAACAGAGACTTTTATAACAATATTTGGTTAGGGTTTAGAGTACAAGGAACCTGTGTATACCTAGTGCTTGGTAAAACAGTGTGTAACTTGAACTAACAGACCGAATGGCTGTCTGATTAACTAGCAACCTGATAAGAGAGGATGAGGTTATAAAACGGAAATTACGCTCGGTCGGTCTTAAAAATAACAACAGTAAGATGATATCACTTTAGATATCCTGAATGACATGAAGATAATGCACTCCCGCTTATTTTACCTGATGATTTAATTAATATCCCTAATACTAACTTAACCGGGCAAAATAGGCGTCGCAATATTCCGATTGTTAGGTTAGCTAGATTAGGTTAAATGGAAGTCAGGGCTGAACAAATGGGACATTACAAAGGTACTCAAACTATCCAACCAGGAGCGAACTCGTAACAATGGTTTTAACTTAGACAAATTTAGATTTAGGCGAGGAATAGGTAAACATTGGTTTGGAAGCAGAGTAGTGGATGAGTGGAACAAGTTACCAAACATCATCATTAACTCGAATACGCTGGATAGCTTCAAACATAGATTGGATGGATATATGAGCAATAGGGGTTGGGTGTAAATGGGATTGCCCAGTATGGGCCAATAGGCCCGCTGCAGTTTCCTCCATTCTTATGTTCTTAAGTGAGGTTAGGTTAGTTTGGGTAGGTTATGTTAAGTTAGGAAAATTTCATTACCTAGGTTAGGTTACGTTTGGTGGATAAGGTTTAGTTTGATAAATTAGGTTAGGCTAGGTAAGATTAGGTTAGATCAGGCTAGGTTAGTTTAGGTTGGGAGTTAGGTCAGATCAAGTTAGGTTAGGCTAGGTTATTTTCCTACCCACATACAGCATTTAGCAAGACAGTTAGCTAGTGGTATATAAACAACTGAACATGATAGAGACAAGGAGCAGTTTTATGATGTGGGTGATTTAACAAGGAGGAAAATGGGGAGCGAGGAAAAGGAAAGGGTGGAAGGAGATAGGATAAGGAAGAGGAAGGTGCTGGGGGAGGAAAGGGTGAGAGGAGGTGGGAAGGACAAACAGAGTGACCCAGGATGACCTTTACACTTTACTCTCGCCTGACCCAGCAACACTGACCTAACCTAGCACCAAGTCCAAAAGGGGGGGGGTAAGGTAGGAGGAGGAGGAGGAGGAGAACCGGAAATGCTGAAGTCTTGAGTTTACGTCGACTGTAATTTGGACACTTCTTTTTTTTATGCATTAGGTGTATCATCAACAAGCAGTGTGTTTATCTAATTACGAGGAGAAACTGAATTTTCAGACATTTGAGAGTAGCGGAGAATTTACCAGACTTTGGGAAATACGCATGAACCTGTCAAAACATGTTGGAGTGTGGTCGCATCTTTCAAAGTTATGAGTTACACTGCATTATAACCATTAAAAAAACTATCTAGTATTTCAGAGATGGAGATTTAAGACGGAAATACCAGGAGATTTACGAGAGACTGTTGTAGAGAAGACAGGTGTGTCGTTTGTAGGTCAGGTGTGAGTGAGTGAGTGTTGCGGTAAAACACAACCGAGTGATCCCGGCAACAAGTGTGCGCGCAGCCAGCCAGCCAGACACAATTCCCCCCCCCTCCCCTCCCTCCATCCCCCCCTAACTCTCCCTCTCGTCCCTCCTTACCCCATCCCCTCCCTCCCACACCACCTCCTCCACAACCCCTCCCCCTCACTTTACCACCATGAAATCCTAATCTAAATTCTCAATCTATCGTAGATTAACTTTAGCTACGACTCTAATATAATGCCCCCCTCCCCCTCTAAAAAAAAAAACTTCCACCTCGTAATGAGAATCAAATAGACTGATAATTAAGATAGATATTTTTTTAAAGAGAAGAGTTTGCATTGTAATAATAAGAAGCCAGTTGAATTATGACTTAGGTACGATGCTTTATGAAATACGGACACCCTCGGCTAGCTAAACCTCCCTCACCCACCTCCACGATAAGAGCCTTCATGTACCGGCTGCATAAGGTTGAGAGTCCTATACAACACATAGTAGAACACCTCCAAAAAACAACCCATATTTAAGCGTGTGTTTGGTGGACGGTGTTTCCCGGTTGGTCAAAACAGGTCAAGGGGTTGTAGCTAAGTAGTAACACGCACTGACCTCTCGGCTGTAAACTAATACTGCCAGCAAGAGCATCATACATACATACATACATACATACATACATACATACATACATACATACATAAGCATTTTGGATTGGCGCATTTTTAACGGGCATGAAACTTTAAATATTCCCAAAATACATCAATAATAAAAAAACAAATTAATAAGTTAGTAAGTTTGATATAATATAGAGCAAATTGGAACTGCCTCATGTGGACCAATAAAAACATAATATAGAATTTCTTGAAGCTTTGGACGCATATGACTGGCTGTGACTGCACGTGTCCAGCTATATTTAGAAATACATTTGAAGTCTGACATTTTAAGATGGCCGACCTTACAACTTCAAGTAATAACACCCAGATTTTTCTATTATTACCATTCAATTCATTTAGGTTCGAGGGCTGGAACACGTGCACAGGCGTATACATGCAAACTATATGCAAAGCAAACTCGTAGATGGACTAATAAAACCCGTGCGTATACTCGGACGGATACATACATACATACATACATACATACATACATACATACACACACCGTGACTTGAGTAGGAAAGTGTTGTGTTTGGCACCTTAAAATGTCGAGGAGGAAGGTTGTTTTGGCAGTGTTGGTGAGGATGATCTGACACATCATTAATACTTAAGAGCCTGAGGCGTGATGCTGTGTACTGCTCTCTCTCTCTCTCTCTCTCTACGGATACATCCCAACAGAACATAGTTAAAGCCAACATGGCAACTTAGAATGTGACCTCACTTGACCCAGACGCTAAATCTGACCTGTCGCCAGAGAAGATCACTCCAAGCTTTACAACACACACACGCACACACACACACACACACACACAAACACACACACACGCACACACACACGCACATCTACGGACGAGTTACTGAACCACGTGGTCTACGTGACCTGCCACAGTATGGGAAGAGACCAGCCCGGACCATCAACTGTAAACTATAATAATTTGTATGTTCAATTCATGTTCCTTCTCCTTTTGTTAACGACCCACCCACCCCATGTCTTTGTATGTAATAATTAATTTTTGTCGAATGTATATTTTCAGCTTTCGGCCTGCAGAAGTTGTTCAATAAACCGTTAATTATTATTATTATTACACCATACCCAAATTACAGTAGCACCCCCCCCCCCAACACTTAGTAGAAGAGCTGAAAATTAGGCGTGACTGTACCACAACCTCTAACTACCACACACCAGCAATTACCAAAGCAGTCCCTTCGTAGTTTACCTCATTAGGGGTAAACACACCATCATGCATTAATATTTGTTGGCGATCATTCCCTTAAGTTAAATGAGAGGTGAATACTGGGCGGTGTGTGGGGGGGGGTGTGTGGGGAGGGGCGGGTGTGTGTGGGGGAGGGGCGGTGTGTGGGGGAGAGGGCGGTGTGGGGGGGAGACAACAAGTGGGTGGGGAAGTTATGGCAACACGTGAGTGAGAAAGACAACAAAATGAGTGGGATATAATGGAGAGGTTTGGGTTTGTGATAATAACGAGGCGTGAGAGGGAGGAAGGTGAAAGGTGGGAGAGGGTGAGGGAGGAGGTGGTGAGGGGTGAGAGGGGAGGGAAGGGTGAGAGGTGTGGGAGAGGGGAGGTGAGAGGGTGAGGGGTGAGAGGGAGGAAGGTGAGGAGGGAGGTGTGTGAGGGGTGAGAGGGAGGAAGGTGTGAGGGGTGAGAGGGAGGAGGGTGAGAGGGGTGTGAGGGGTGAGAGGGAGGAAGGTGAGAGGTGTAGGGGGAGGAAGGTGAGGGGTGAGAGGGAGGTGGGTGAGAGGGAGGAGGGTGAGGGTGGAGAGGGAGGAAGGTGAGAGGTGAGAGGTGTGAGGGGGAGGGAAGGTGTGAGGGGTGAGAGGAGGAGGTGAGGTGTGAGGGGTGTTGGAGGAGGGTGAGGGGTGGCCAAGTATCTATTTGTTTTCCTCACTTATACCAACTCATCCTTCCTATCAAACACCTCTCCCTCCTCTCTCTTCATTTATTCCTCCTTCCTTCCTTCCCTCCTTCCTTATTAAACTCCCCCAGCCCTCTCGACCTTACCCAGCATCCAGAAATTAAGGACCACGTGCCGGTATTAAGTAACAGTACAGTAAAAAATTAATACACTCTTCCTTTTAATCCTCCTGTCTCTTCTTCCTCCTCCTCCTCCTTCTCATCCTCTTCCTCCCTTTCATTCCCCCCTCTTCCCCCTCCTCATTTCTTTCATCCTACTCCTTTCCCCTCCTCCTCGCCATTACCCCAAGACGTCCACAGGTTATTTTAGTAAAGGATCTTGGCACTACACTGAGCTAAAACAACACCCTGGATCACTTATAGTCAACGAGAGGAGGACTGGAGGCTAAAGACGAGACTACAGGGGTGGTGTAGTACAGCTGACCATCACCTACCTTAACCTAACCTAGTGTAACCTAACCTGGTGTAACCTAACCTACCTAACCTAACTCAACCTTATGTAACATACCGAACCTCCCTTAACCTACAACCCTATATGGTCAAACCAGGATGGATACCACTATTGTTACCACCACTATCATCACTAGCACACCATCACCACTTTTAGCACCACTACACTCACTACCACTATTGATACCACCACTACCGCCACAATCTTCACCACCACCACCAGCAGGAGTAGTATTAGTAACCTGACGCCGGCCAGCTGGGGAAGTGCCTCACTGTTTACTCTTCACGCAGGCGCCACCTACCACCGCCTACAGTACCTCCCACACCACCTACAGTACCTCCCACACCGCCCACACACCCCACACCACCCACAGCACTCCTGCACCCATACACCCCACACCACCTGCAGCACCTCCCACACCACCCACAGCCTCCTGCACCTACACACCTCCCCACACCACCCGCAGCACCCCACACCACCCACACACCTCCCACACCACCCACAGCACCTCCTGCACCCACACACCCACACCACCTGCAGCACTCCCACACCACCACCTCCCACACCACCTACAGTACCTCCCACACCACCTACAGTACTTCCTGCACCTACAGTACCTCCCACACCACCTGCAGTACCTCCCACACCACCTACAGTACCTCCCACACCACCTGCAGTACCTCCTACACCACCTACAGTACCTCCCACACCACCTACAGTACCTCCCACACCACCTACAGTACTTCCTGCACCTACAGTACCTCCCACACCACCTGCAGTACCTCCCACACCACCTACAGTACCTCCTCCTCCTCCTCCTCTCACACCTCCACAATCAACCTAACACCGACTTGTGATAATCGCCTAACACATTTTCCCACGGTCACCCTTCTGCGTGTGATGCTGGAAGCTGACGAGGATCACATGAACATTAGCCCCTCCCAAGTTTATTTGATTTGTTGATTATACACCCTAACGCTACCTGGGGGAGTTAGGTTTGGGTTGGGTTGGGTTGGGTTAGGTTAGGTTAGGTTGGGTTGGGTTAGGTTAGGTTAGGCTAGGCCCAAAAGTCCTACATTCAGTAAAATCTGGAGTCGTTGTTCCCTTACCTCTGAGCTTACTCTTGTCCTGTAAGAGAAGAAACAGGGAGTAAGTTTATTATCTGTCATGACCTGTATATATTAACAATTAGTACATTATCATCATCGTTATTATCATCCTCATCAAAAGCACCATCATTAGGTTAGGTTTGAATTAGGTATCATGACCGTGCTGATAGACTGGCCAATGAGGCATGCAAGAAAGAAAATGTTGACCTTGGCCTGTCCAATGCTGTAATTAAAAACATTCAAGAATCATGAACTGTGATCTAGAAGAACTGAGAAATGCAGAGAGACCTGGCAGTTGTAGCATTAGTAAATATGGCAAATTTTGTGACGAGAGGTACCGGTATGGCCAGCATAAGGACAGAACCAGACAATGTGATGTAGTCGTGGCCAGAATTAGGCTAGGATAGACACACATCTGGCAAGTTAGTAACGCTGTACCCATACCGGAACACTCAGCATGTAAACTTTGTGATAAACCTTTAAAGCATACACTTGAACACTATATTATTGAATGTTACACTGTCAAAGACTTCAGGCCACCTGGCTTATTGTATCATGAACTTTATAATTACTAAATTGAATCGGGGGTGCTAGAGGACATTCTTGCTGTTTATCCCAAATTTTCTAGCCCACACTGATTAGTCTTCAATTAGAATATGACGTCCAATGTATATGAACCACTGTCCTGCATGGCAGTGAACAGTGACATCACCCACA
The DNA here is from genome assembly GCF_018991925.1 of Homarus americanus. Lineage (NCBI taxonomy): Eukaryota > Metazoa > Arthropoda > Malacostraca > Decapoda > Nephropidae > Homarus > Homarus americanus. The sequence continues at coordinate 381,131 of NW_024742772.1, forward strand.
TGAATCTGACCTCTCTCTATATAGCTGTAAATGAATATGATGTATTTCTTTGTGTATGAACCTCTGTCCTGCCTGGCAGTGAGAAGTGATACCACCCTCAGTGTCAAGACCTGACTGAATTACTCAGAATAGGTAAACTGTACTCCAAGCTTTGCCAATACATTTGTTAAACTAAAAAACCTATTGAACCACGACGGTGAGGGGGGGGAGAGGGAAAGGAGGGGAGGAGGGAGGGATGGGTGAGGGGGGAAGGAGAACCACTGCATGAACTGATAAGAAGGTTGAGGCTATCATCCACATTACTCACAAGGAAGAGGGGGAGGAGGTGAGGAGTGAGGGATTGGGGAAGGAGTTGGAGGAGGAGGAGGTGGCGAGTTAGTTGGAGGAGGTGAGGATTTTTTAAGTTTAACAAATTTATTGGCAAAGCTTGTAGTACAGTTTGCCTATTCTGAGTAATTCAGTCGGGTTTTGACACTGAGGGTGGTATCACTTCTCACTGCCACACAGGACAGAGGTTCGTACACAAAGAAATACATCATATTCATTAGAGGAGTGGAGGGAGAGGTGGAGGAGTGAGTTGAAGAAGGTAGAGGTGTGAGGTAATTGGAGGATGAGGTTTAGGTCAATAAAGGAATGATCAGCGCCTCCATCGTCCACTGAGAGGGAGAGGGAGGAGGGAGAGGGAGGAGGGAGGGAAGGTGGAAAGGAGGGTATAGGTTAGGGGCAGCACAACTACTACCACACACACACACACACACACACACACACACCTTAACCCCCTAATCAGGACACACTCCATCACACTAAGTTGTAATTACCACAAAGGGATAAACAAGACACTGGACATGATTTCTCGCGATATTAAACAAAGGGAGTAAATAAATAAGTAAATAAATAAGTACAGGCAGGTTAATAAGGTTTCTGGGTTCACCTTAAGATTATTTCCCTCTCTCTTCTCCTCTCCCACCACAGTTTATTGCACCGGTTGATTATTAGAAGTACCTTAATGATATGTGGATGGGTGGGTGTAAGTTTAGCGTTTGGTTAGTGTTAGGTTAGGTTAGGTTAGGTTAGGTTAGGTTAGGTTATGTTAGGTTAGGTTAGGTTAGGTGAGGTGTGTTGAATCATCAGGTAAAATAAGCTGGGGTGTCTAATGTTCACATGATCCTGAGAATGTAGGTTAGTGAGGTGACGGAGGGAGGGAGGGAGGGAGGGATAGAGGGAGGGAGGGCAGGTGCAAGGTCAAGGAGGTGCTTGTAGGACACGCACAGGTGAATCAACGTGTAAGGCTGCTGGGTGAGACTGTCAACACGTGAGAGCTTTGGGACAGTAGGCTACAGCGCTGCCTCTGTCCACTCTCTCTCTCTCTCGGGGTAAAGGCTCCTGATTGGACTCCCAAATGAGACTCTTTAATTAAACTCTGGACAACGTGGTTAGGTTAGGTGAGAGTTATTGGCTGTGTTGTCCTTTGGTTAGGCAGGCTAGGGAAGCAGTAATGGTTGAGAGGTCACGAGAGGCCATGGCCATGTGTGTGTGTGTGTGTGTGCGTGTGCTCGAGATACCAGGAGCTATTGTTTGTGGTAGTGAGCAGCAGCAACGGCCTGGTGGTGGTGGGCTAGAACATGGAGTGGCAAAGGGTCAGGGAGACTTTTGGTGGTGATGGTGCAGGAGGGCAAGGGGGGGTGCAGGGGAGGAGGGCAAGGGGTAAACATTGTGGTGGGCGGTGTGGCGGGCAGGAAGGTGGTGGTGGTCGGTCAAAGTGGTGGGAGGCGGCATGTCAGCGTCAACACGGAGAGGGGGGAAAGGATGCGGGAGGGGGGGGTGAGGGCTAGTGGCGGTCAGAGGAGGATACGGAGAGGGAGAGAAAGAGAGAGGGAGAGAGGGACGACTGATGATACTATGCAGAAGTCAACCTTGTGCTCTTGCAACAAGTTTAGACGTGACCCCCCCCCCTCTCACCCCCACCCACCAGCCTGCGGGGGTGTGTGCGTATGTGTGCGTGTGCGTGCATGCATCCCTCGCGTCCCTCACACACTGCACGCACATCACTGTACTCCTACACCCGCTGATTGAATTACCACGTCAATAATATGGTTAATTAAGTAAAAAGAAAAAGAACAGATCGACTAATGATAAGGTTATCCAGTTTATTACACCTGAGGATTTGCTTAATTACCCTTGTGATCGTAATGGTAACCTAACCTAACCTAACCTAACCTCCCCAGGCAGCATTAGGGAAGTTAATCTTCAGGTGAAATAAGCTGATCAACACGGAAGTACTCTGTCTCTATACCCCCACACGCCTACTGTACTCCATCAGTCAGTCAGTCAGTCAGGAAATATATTTATAAATACAAAAGTTAAGACAACATAACAAAAGTGAGTTCAATCCCAGCCCCAACAACAGAGGAACCCGTAAGGGCTAAGCAGGTACAGGTAGACACGAGGGGTTGTATACCTGCCGCGCCTAGCACCTGAGAGAACCAACCAGTGGCTCCAGGGCCTTACTACTACAGCCAATTAGGGGGGAGGGTGGCAGGCAGGCAGGCAGGCAGGGTGGCAGGCAGGATACGTTCCACCTCCCACCAGAGTACGTATCGATCTGCCTCCCTGCCTGCCTGCCTCCCTCCCTGCCTGCCTGCCTCCCTCCCTGCCTGCCTGCCTCCCTCCCTGCCTGCCTGCCTGCCTGCCTGCCTGCCTCCCTCCCTGCCCGCCCGCTCGACCGCCCCAAGTTCTTACAATGACAAGTGTCCCTCCCTCACATTGATGACACCCGTGAAATGACACATGACATGACACCCCTGAGATGACACCATGAGTCACCTTCCTTCACATGACACCATGAGTCTTCCTCCTTCACATGACACCTCTCAGATGACACCATGAGTCTCCCTCCTTCACATGACACCTCTCAGATGACACATGACAATACCACATTACTGACAGCCCCCCTCTCTCTCTCTCTCTCTCTCTCTCTCTCGTCTCCTAGTCAAGTACAGTAACGTTTCTTGCTGGACCTGTAGCTGACCTGTAGCTGACCTGTAGCTGTACTGGTGAAAGACGTAACCTGTAGCTATGCGTGTTGTCGTTACCTGTGGCCTTACCTCCAACCTGTACTCGTTATCTCCTACTCTCTCCTTCTCGTTATCTCCTACCCTCTCCTTCTCGTTATCTCCTACCCTCTCCTCGTTATCTCCTACCCTCTCCTTCTCGTTATCTCCTACCCTCTCCTTCTCGTTATCTCCTACCCTCTCCTTCTCGTTATCTCCCTACCCTCCCTCGTTATCTCCTACCCTCTCTCCTCGTTATACCCTCTCCTATCTCCTACCCTCGCCTCGTTATCTCCTATCTCCTTCTGTTATCTCCCACCTCTCCTCGTTATCTCCACCCTCTCGTTATCTCCTACCCTCCTCTCTCCTCCCTCCTCCTCGTTATCTCCTACCCTTCTCGTTATCTCCCACCTTCCCTCGTTATCTCCTACCCTCTCCCTCGTTATCTCCCACTCCCTCTTCTCCCTCCCCCTCCTCGTTATCTCCTACCCTCCTTCCTTCGTTATCTCCCACCCTCTCCTCGTTATCTCCTACCCTCCTCCTCGTTATCTCCCTACCCTCCCTTTCTCTCCTCCTCCCTCTCTTTATCTCCTACCCTCCCTGTTATCTCCTACCCCTCTCCTTCTCGTTATCTCCTACCCTCTCCTTCTCGTTATCTCCTACCCTCCTCAGTTATCCCTAATTCTCTCCCTCGTTATCTCCCACCCTCCTTCTCAAGTTATCTCCTATCCCTCTCCTTCTCACATATCTCCCACCCTCTCTTCTTGCCATCTCCTACCCTCCTCCTCCCTGCTATCTCCCTATCCTCTCCTTCCTGCTATCTCCTACCCTCCTTCCCTCAAGTTATCTCCTACCCTCCTTCTCAAGTTATCTCCCACCCTCTCCTCGTTATCTCCTCACCTCTCCTCGGTTATCCCACCCTCTCCTCAAGTGGTCTCCCCACCTCCTCGTTATCTCCACCACCTCCTCTCAGTTATCTCCTACCCTCTCCTCGTTATCTCCTCCCCTCTCCTCGTTATCTCCTACCCTCTCCTCGTTATCTCCTACCCTCTCCTCGTTATCTCCTACCCTCTCCTTCTCGTTATCTCCTACCCTGCCATTTCATCTACTTCTCGTTGAGTCTACTCTCGAAATTGCTATTATTCCTATTTGGTCTTTGGAGTAAACAAACGGTGTAAACAAAAGATGGAAGTAAACAGTGTAAACAAACGGGTGTAAATAAACAGGTGTAAACAAACGGTGTAAACAAAAGATGGAAGTAAACAGTGTAAACAAACGGGTGTAAATAAACAGGTGTAAACAAACGGTGTAAACAAAAGATGGAAGTAAACAGTGTAAACAAACGGGTGTAAATAAACAGGTGTAAACAAACGGTGTAAACAAAAGATGGAAGTAAACAGTATAAACAAACGGTGTAAATAAACGGATGTAAACAAACGGTGTAAACAAAAGATGGAAGTAAACAGTATAAACAAACGGGTGTAAATAAACAGGAGTAAACAAACGGTGTAAATAAACGGATGTGAACAGACGGGTGTAAACATGGACACACAAACACACTGTTGTTGTATAATTCATGATGACAACACGAATGGCTCTGGTACGGAACAACACAAGAGTCACGGGAAGGTTATATTAAACACCCTAACCTAATCTAACCTAACCTAACCTAACCTAACCTAACCTAATCTAACCCAATCTAATGCTAACCTAACTTGATGCTAACAAAGCCTAACTTGATGTTAACCCAACTTAAGATGGCAGGAGAGGAGAGAAGGGGGGGGGCCTAAAATTCATGTGACCCCAAACACGATTAAGGGAAATGATTTTACGACAGATACAATAGAATACTCGTGCCCGTAACTACAGACAGGCTTAATCTTGTTCCTTCATTATTAACGAGGTGGTCAGACCCTTAGCACCCCCTGTCTCCAGCCCCGCCAGTTATCATCGGGGCAAGGCGGGGCAATACGGGGCCTGGGGCAAACATGACACAGTATAATTATTCCTCTTAGCAACTCAACTCCCGCGGGTTGAGGGGGTTGGGGGGAAGGGTGAATTGAGGAGTGGGGGAGAGGGAAGGGGATAGCGGCAGGGGGTGAGAGGGGGGGAAAGGGTGAATTGAGGAGAGGGGGGAGGGGATAGTAGCAGGGGGTGCAGTAAGGGAACGTGAGGAAAGGGTTGATTCTGGTATCTGGCCCTCCTCCTCCTCCTTCCCCCCCTTTCCCTCCCCCTCAATACACATAACCCCTTGGACACGAACAAAGACATACATTCATTCAGACTTCAGAGGTCCTACATACATACATACATACATACATACATACACCCACCCAAACATACACATATCTACAAAATGATAAGATTACATTAATATATTCCTATACACCTACGAGAGGATATACTCTAAATATATTCTGAGTATATATAGATGGATTTATTAATATATTCTGGGTACGTTCAGTATACCAGTATATTCTTTAGGCACGTAAGTGGAGGAGGGAGTATATTCAGTGGATATATTATACACAGAATATACCCTCAGGGATATATTGTATTGGTATAATCCAGGTATAAGGGAGAAAAGGTTACTCTGAAAAAATGGCACCGGAAAATATGGCACAATTTTCATACTAGGAAAAAATGGCACAACAAATTTCACTTCCAGCTCACGAACCACAAACGAACTTACGAGTAAATGATGATGTTTGGGAACTTGTTATATCACCTTTGTTTAGCCCTGACTTCCATTTATACACCTCGATCATATCTGGTGTTTGATACATTCTCCTTCCTATAGCCTTCCTTTGCCCAATAATATTCTTAGGTTAGGTTAGGTTAGGTTAGGTTAGTTTCAGTAACAAACGTTATAAAATTTTAGCGAAAACATGTCAATAAAAATTAATATGCCAATTTTTCCGGTGCCATATTTTCTTATTGCCAGTTTTTCTGTTATTTTATCCTACATTCGGGAAAAAAATGTCCACTAGGTATTTATTTATATAGCAATCCTGTACATAGTGACCCCTTTATATTGACCTCTCGATATAGTGACCCCTTTATAGTGATTATACATTGACCCCTCTATATAGTAACTTCTTAATAGTAATTCTTTATACATTGACCTCTATATAGTGAACCTCTTTAGCCTGTATAGTGAATCTCGTTATAGTGACTCCGGCATCCACTACCAACATGGCGTAACAGAACCACATTAACCAATATATCCTGCCTAGCCACATCATCTAACATAGCACGACACAGCCACATTCAACAACACATTCTCCCTGCTTCATGTAACACAGCTCAACACACCCTAC